>NC_056627.2:270377005-270643410 GCF_002870075.4 Lactuca sativa
AGAAGAAGAAGAGTCGTTCATTGGAGATGTAAGACTAAACCCTAGAATTCACATACAAATTCAGGATTTAGCTTCAAGAAATTAGAGTTATGGATTAGTTTTTTTTTTTTTTTTTGAAACTATATCAGTACTTTTTTGTGAATTGAATGTGAAAATATCGATTATACCATGGTTACATACAGAAGAAAGACATAAGGAAAGACACATTTCCAACTAAAAGCTTCTTAAAAATCCATGACATCGGCTTGTTCCACAATCTTCCTCGCAAGCCCTAGGATTGTCGAAACAACATTAAATAAATTGAAGTAGAACCATTAATGAATCGTGACAAGTGAGAGAAGTTATGAAATGTTCATTAACATAAGAATTGCAGCAAACAGTTGGCATACAAAAACAAAAAAAAATGTGAAGGTAAATGACCTGATGCATTTTATCGTATTTTATAAGAATAAGCCAAAAGTTTATACATGTTAATATTTATGCTTTTGCTCTGTAGTTCAACCCACCAATCTCTGTGACATGTAAAAACACACAAATAGAATTTTATAATAAAAAGATCAGGATAAAGGGGGGTTACAAGATCTAATTGAGAGTGGAAAAATCTGATTGCTACTGTAAAAGTGTTGAATCGATTCCCACTGGTGTTTGCGAAAATTCTTGCGGCGTTTATTCACTCATTCCAAAGAAAATAAGAAGACGAAGCGATGGTGAGATACAGAGTGGAGCGCATGTATTGCCTAAGAGAGAGATGGTGGTCTAAATGAATCGTTGCCTCTAGAGAGAAAGAAGAAGAGAAAGAGACGATCCATGTCTAACTAAAAGACCCGATTTACCGAATGGGTAAGGAGTCATCGATAGATAAACTGATTTTTTTGATAAGAAAGAGGATCATAGAAAAAGTGGATATTACATGGTATATAAGGAGATAGTGAATCGAGTCTAGAAGCGATGGTGTTAAGCGAAGGGCATTTGACAACGTGTGTTCAATTAGATGATGACTCATGCTGCAATAAGAAGGATCAGTGGCAAGCAACTTTGGGGGAACGCCACCGACAACAAGAAAACCCATTACTGAAGTCTTTTGCCTTAACAGTGACATCAAGATGATTGGAATAAAGAAGGTAAGCAAGCAGCTCTTTATGAGTAAACATCGTCGTTTGCTGAAATCCACGTATATAACCTTAGCATTGAAAAGAAGGTCTCGCATATAAGTAATTGATATATATATATATATATATATATATATATATATATATATATATATATATATATATATATAGAGAGAGAGAGAGAGAGAGGTAGGTTTAAATGTTTCTCACATCTATTGTGTGCTAGAATGCACCAATAAGAATTGAGTAAACCTTAAATGTATATTAAATGATATCCATATTTATAATTCCTTTTTATGGAAACTAATTTAATTCGTAATTAATGTCAATAATAATATTCTTTCAGAATGAATTCATATATAAAATAATAAGAGTGTATTCTAGGAGAACGAGAGTATATTTTACTAGAATACACTCTCATTTTTCATATTCCATACAACTTTATTGTATTTTAAGTGGGTGGGTCCTGAAATAATGTTATTGCTGATATTAATGACGAATTTAATTAATTTCCATAAAGAGAAAATTATAATTATGGATATCATTTAATATACATACAATTATGGAAACCATTTAATATCTATCATTATTTAATTAAATAATAATATAATTTTACTAAATTCCTATTGGTGCATTCTAGCACACAATAAATCTAAAAAACACTTTAACCTAGCCCTATGTATGTGTATATATATATATATATATATATATATATATATATATATATATATATATATATATATATATATATATATATATATATATATATATATGGAAAAGCTCAATAGAGAACCATTATAAATCAAGGATTGAAAAGAAGGTCTCGCATATAGGTAATTGATATATATATATATATATATATATATATATATATATATATATATATATATATATATATATATATATATATATATATATAGGGTTAGGTTATTTTATTTTTACTAACTACTGTGTGCCAGAATGCACAGATCTGGACCATCAGATGAAATATAATCAAAAGTAATGATCTAAGGGTCTATGATAGTAGAATATGATAACATGTACCATATAATCATACAAATTTCAACATAAGGGCATTTTAGTCAATTAACCTATATTAAAAAAGGAAATTTCGGATTTTTAGGGATGATTAATTTCTTTATTTTTTAAAATTCTGAATATTTTAAACTAATTCAAATTTAAAAATCCGATTTTATTCTGTCAGAATAATAGAATGCCAACCATAAACTAGTAAATATATTTTTCGATTTTATTCTGTCAGAATGACAGAATGTCAACCATAAACTAGTAAATACATTTTGAAAGACTACACAAAATCGATTCTTGAACTAATAATATATCAAAAAATTACATTATATGATTGTGATTCATTGAATAATAACAAACATTCTGAAAGAATAACAAGTATAATTCTTAAAAAATAACAACATTCTTAAACAATGAGTGTGATCATTCTTTAATTCATTCTTCAACCCTTTCCCATCAAGTCTTCAAGCCATTTCTACCAGAAATTCATTGCCAAGTAATTTGTAGTGATACACTTGTAAAACCTGCACATTAAACATACAAATAATTAACTACAATTCTATCAGAATACAACAATAATATTCTTACAAAATAAACTATTCTGCAAGAATATTCTTTAATAATTTGTATAATCAAGAATATACCCAACAAACAATATAAGGAACTAGCATCAACCTATTTTGATAGAATAAGGAACTAACATTCTTCGGGTTCCCTGTGTTTCTTCTCGATATGCTCAATATATTTAACGGCAAATTCTGACAGAATAAGAAACTAGCATCAACCTATTGTTATGAAAATGACATCCAACCCAATCTAAATTGAGTTATATAATTCTGAAAAGAATAAGGAACAAAGTGAAGTAAAAACATTAAAGATTTTTAACTATTTTTTCATTGAGGCATTTTATCGAACACATGGAGGCCATGACAGAATGTTATTTGTAAACAAAAATTGCAAATATGGTAATGGATCATAACTCATAAGACTTACATTGATGAACGAAAATGAGGAATACCAGACAGATTACAACTTATTCCCAACAAGAATCTTGTTAACATTGTCCGAAGCATGTTGTTCAATGTTGCGAATCCAGTTTCTTATGTCTGGAGATATAAAGAGATTTGTCAACAATGTGTCATTCATTATAAGGTAAAAAAAACTTACTGTTGAAAGATGATTCGTCAGTAACATCATACACCAATAAAATCCCCATAACACCCCTATAGTAAGCTGGAGTATAGAGGGGTAAAAGTATCAATTACTAGCATTATAATCTGAAAAACATGAGAAAAATCTATACCTGTTGTGATGGTTTGGAATCGTTCTTGACCACCTGTCTCCTAAATTTGGAGTTTGATCCGTTTTCCATCAAGTTCAACGGTTCTTATCTTGAAATCAATACTCTATCAAGAATTTTTTTAACATATTTAAAAAACAAATTAATTTCTAATACAGTTGTTAAGAAATTAACTCACCCAATTGTAGTGATGAAACTAATTATGAAAAAACCATCAGAAAAACACAAAAGAAGGCAACTTTTACCCACACCTGTAATTAATTACCATTGTTATAACACACATAGGCACATTCATCATAACACAAAACATTAGAATTTGGAAAAAACACAGTCCATGCAGAAATATTACAATCGAACTATAAGTACACCCATAAACAATTGAATTAAATTACCCAGAAAAATCGAGAATAAATTGTATAAACTTACTGAGAGGAAGAACAGGAGCATATATCAGCGGAACTAAAAACTTAAACGGAGCTCCATTACTTTACCTGATTTAAAATCAACATACGATGCTGAAGAGGAATTGTGCTTGTGAAACCTATTCATCATCTTCTCCTTCATCATCTCCTTCATTCTGATTAGCAGCCAATCTTCAGAATCATTTGAACTTAGAATCTTCGTAATCAAATGGTGATTTTAGGGTTTATTGCGGCTGTGGTGGTCGTGGTGTCCGATGACTTTCGTGATTTAGGGTTGGGTTGTGAAGAAGCGGAGAAGAAGATGAAGGCAGGCCGTGCTTCCTCCTTTTATTTTGGTGATTTTAAAATCAAATCCCCATTTATCTCAATTACCATAAATTTAGAGTCATGATTTACTAATTTACCCTTATTAATTTATTTAATGATTAAATCATTCTTAAATTCCTATTGGTGCATTCATGCACACAATAGTTGCTAAAAACATTTGAACCTAACTCTCTCTCTCTCTCTCTCTCTCTCTCTCTCTCTCTCTATATATATATATATATATATATATATATATATATATATATATATATATATATTGAAAAGTTCAATAGAAAATCATTATTAATCAAGGAATTAATCCAAAACGTCAGAATTTAAAGCTATTAGCGGCAAAATTAATGATTGTATACTTTACAATGGATGCAAATGCACCAGATTATAACAAAACTCACTTCCTCTTTTTAGTTTAATTTTTTAGACCATGTTCTTTATTGGAAAAAAATCGAATATACTGTTGTTCATGATTTTTCGTCATCTTTCCATAAAAATCCATATTGATATATATACAAAAAATGATTTTTTTTCTTCAAAAAAACCCAATTCAATTTTTTTTTGTTTTTGAAAAATTAAGGTCTATTTTTTATCGAAAAAATTAATAAGTATATCAAAATTCATATGTTTTAGTACTCTTTAAATATATATTTTATTAATGTTTACAAAAATGAAAATTTCAATTTAGATTTTCATTGTGAATCTGTGAATAATAATAAGTCAGATTCATATTATGAATTTTGAAAACTAAATTATATACAGTTCAAATTCATAATATGAATAAGTTCATTTTACAAAACTAATTTATGAATAATCAAAGCATTAAAATAGTATAAAACAACATAAATATATATTCCGATTCATATGTAAATTTCATTTACTTTGTGAATGATCAAGAGTTGAAATAGTAAGTCAGATTCACATTGGGAATGTTAAAATTGAAATATTACAATTTAGATTCACAATGTAAATATGAATTGATCGAGGTTTTTTTTTTTTTTGATCAATGATAATATTTATTAATAGAGGATAAAAAATTAAGATTTTTTTGGTATAATTAGGTTTTTAGATAAAAATAAATTTAAATATTAAAAGAAAGAAAAAAAAAAGTGAGTTTTTTTCGATAAAAATTTTGTTTTTTATATATCACCATAAATCTTTATAAATGAACGGCGAAAGATCGTGAAAAACGATATGTTTAGTTTATTTTTTTTTTTCGATGAAAAATGTGACCTAAAATTTTTTTAACGAAAAAAGAGATGAGTTTTTTTTAAGAGGTGAGTTTATGGTATAATCTAATGTATCTGCGTACAATATATAAGTGTACATCGATTCCTATAGTCGTTGATCATTATGATTTCCAGCGCCGATGATTGGTTCATTAGTTTCTTGTTGGTAATGGTTCTCTATTGAACCTCACCCTACATATACCGTTTCAAAAAAAATATTGATTAATTTTTTAAAGACACACATGTTATTTTGATTTCTTTTATATTCATATAATCATATTCATACATTTTCATGGCTTTATTGAACATTTTCCTGCATTATCCACGCGTGAACACTATGAATGCTAGATTTTGACCGTAATAAATGCGATTCTCTTTAAATTCATATTCATACAGACCAACTTGTCGCGGTTCGTTATTAGCACGTGCATTTTATGCCAATTTCTTTATACTTTTATTTATTTATTTATTTATTATAAAATCTACCTCTTCCATCAAGTTACAGTTGGTGTGGTAGGTAGAGAAAATGTTTGTGCTACGTGATTAAGCAATGAAGTGTTTCATTCAAGCATTTTTAATTATGATAGATATTTATAATGTTTTTAGTGGAATTTTCAATTTAAAAGGACACAAAATTATAAATCATAGATGTTGGTTTTGCAAACAATCCGTAATAATTACGAAATTTATATATTTATATTTTTAATAAATAAAAATACTTTTTGTCTAAAATAAGAAACTATGCTTAACAGAAGTTCACGATATATAAAACAAACTCAAAGCAGAGTTATTGGATCGGTGATTGGGGAAGTTCAAACTGCTTTCATTGAAGGACGAAGCATTCTTGACGGACCGATGATTGCTAATGAGCTATGTGCTTGGGCTAAAAAATCTAAACGGAAAACATTCATTTTCAAAGTCGATTTCGACAAAGCTTTTGATTCTATTAATTGGAAGTATTTGGAATCGATCATGAAACACATGGGATTTGGAGATAAATAGATATTTTGGATAAGAGGTTGTCTCTCGTCTTCTCGGGCATCTATTCTCCTTAATGGCTCCGCCACGAAAGAGTTTCCTATCACCAAAGGTGTTTGGCAAGGGGATCCTCTATCTCCTTTCTTGTTTATAATTGCTATGAAAGGATTAAATGTTGTCATGCGTTCGGCCTGCGACCATTCTTTATTTCATGGGGCTGAAATGCCTAACAGAGGCCCTATGATTTTTCATTTGTTTTACGCAGATGACGCCATGTTTATTGGAGATTGGACAAGCTCCAACTTCATAAACTTGGCAAGAATTTTGAGATGCTTTCATGCATCTTCGGGGCTCAAAGTTAATTTTCACAAATCCAAAGTTTATGGCGTTGGAGTGTCGGAGAATGAAATTGCTAGTTGCGCTAGAATTCTCGGTTGCGAGGCAGCCTCTCTTCCTTTTAAATATCTTGGAGTCCCTGTCGGAGCAAATATGTCCCAAAAAAGGAGCTGGCAACCCGTCATTGATCGTGTTCAAAATAAACTTTCTCTATGGAAAGCTAAAACTTTATCCTTTGGCGGTCGCCTAACTTTGGTTAAAGTTGTGTTGGGTAGTCTCCCTCTTTTTTATTTTTCCATTTTTAAAGCTCCGATTTCCATTATTGATAACCTCGAGAAACTGAGAAGACGGTTCTTATGGGGAGGAAGTAAAGAAAAACAAAAAATCAATTGGGTCGCTTGGAAGGTGGTGCTTGGGCCAAAATCGTCCGGTGGTCTCGGGGTCGGATCCTTGGCCTCGCTTAACTGGGCCCTCCTGACAAAATGGATATGGAGGTTTAAAACGGAAAATGACTCTCTTTTTTAAGGCGAGTGATTGGTAGTATTCATAGATGTGAAAGGAAACCTATTCACTCTTGGGCTAAAAAATCTCTCCCGGGCACTTGGAGTAGTATTGTCAATGTCTTCTCGACACTTGGCAATATTGATATTGATGTCTCAGATATTTTTGAATTTCAGGTAGGGGACGGGAAGAAAATTTTGTTTTGGCTAGATGATTGGCTAAAGAATGGGACTTTGGCAGTGAAATTCCCTTCTTTATATGTGTTAGACAAGAGGAAAAGTTGCCTTTTAGGTGACAGATGGGTAAATGGCGTTTTCTCATGGGCTTGGAAGCGGAAACCCAACAATTCTCAGGAGCTGTTGGAATTGAAATCTATTTTGGATGTTACAAGGATGGTTGTTAGATCCAATGGGCCCGACACTTGGAGATCAAGGTTAACTGATGATGGTTTTTTCCGTGTTTGCGATCTTAGGGCCCTCATTGACAGTAAATTGACTACCCCGATAAATAACCCCACAGTTTGGCTTCATTTAGTTCCTATCAAGTGCATTAGCTTTGTTTGGAGGGCTTGTATGGGGGGTATTCCTACTGCAGTAGCTCTTTCCAGGAGAGGTATCAACATGTCTTCTATTTCCTGTCAAATGTGCTTTAGTGGCGTGGACACTGCGGATCATATTCTCTTGGACTGTCCGATTGCCTTTGACTCTCTAAGCTGGATTTTCAATGAGTGTGACATTTCTATTCAAAGGTTCCTTTCGATTTCAGATTTTGTTAATTTTGCCGCCTCATGGGGGAACTGTCCAAAAAAGAGGAAAACATTTATTGCTATTTGCTATGAGTTTCTATGGTGTATGTGGAAAGCAAGGAACGATGTATGGTTTAACAAAATCCAAGTGAACTCTTTAAAGTTGGCGGATAATGTGATTTCTATGGTTTTTAGTTGGCTGAAATATAGGGGTAATTTTGGAAATTGTAGATGGGATTGTTGGGTTTGTTCCCCTTTTGACATTTTGTAAGTTTTGTTTTTGTTTTTTTCTTTTGTGCCCGATCTTTTTCCTTTAGGCCGTGCTTTTAATAAATTCCGCCGGTTCCAAAAAATAAATGTCAATGGATAAAGAAAGGGGTTTTCTAAAAGTACCCCCTTCTTTTCCAATTTCACCATCTGATTTGATTTTTTTGTCTTTTGTTGTTTTTTTTTTGTTTTTTTTTATTTTGTTTATTTTGTTGTTTTTAATTCTTTATAATTTATTATTATTATTATTATTATTATTATTATTATTATTATTATTATTATTATATTTTAATAATATTATTATTAGAATATAAAAAAATACTTAAAAACCGATTTATATAGCCGTTCGAATTTATATTGTCGTCCGGATGTTTAAATTTTGTACGAAATTTATAATAATAATAATAATAATAATAATAATAATAAAGAATTAAAAATAACAAAAAAAAAATTAGAAAACAAAAAAAAAACAACAAAAGACAAAAAAAGAAAAACTAATAATGTCAAATCAAATGTCAAAATTTTGATTTGATTAATTTTAAAGGGGTAAAAATGATTAAGGGGAGTACTTATAGCACAACCCTAAAAAAAACTATGAGTAATCAATACAATGAATAGTTATCTTTTGACCTTTATATAATTATATTAAACTAAATAATGCATATAACTAGTTACATTATATGCGTTTCAAAAATAAAAATAAATAGTTACGTAATAATTGTTATATGTGTAAAACCCTAATTTAATAATTCATAATAGATAGATACATAATTATTGGTGTATGCTCAACTACTTACGGAATTATTTGATAGCTACAGACACATAACATGCCTCGAGTGATCATGAATATCACTACAAGATTTCAGTTCAGATCTTTTAAAAAATCTTCTATTTTTTCTTCCATTTTACATTCACATGCATTTTTTTCAAACAACACATTAGACAAAATGTTTATATGAAGTTGTTTATTGTAAATTCACTATCAATCAGACTATTTGTCATCATTTAATTGTTTTGTCAGTAGAAATTGTGAAGTCGCTATCAGACGGACCATTTGCCAACTAAACCCTCATATAGCTATTCTTAGGGTCGGACCTAAGTACATACAAGGTGTGCGATCACACATCCTGTGTCGTCAAAAGTATGGAATTATAATACGTTGGGATTCTGTTGTCCATCACTAATCCATTCCTACCTCATCTATAATCCACCACTAATCTATAACTATCCGTTGCAAATATGTATATATCTGTTGTATCCAAAAATTTTAAGGTCAAACTTTAATTTTCATTTAAGGCCTTCAAAAATAACAGTGGCTCTGACGACTATCTTGTAATTATTTTTTTTTTCTTTTTGCAGCCATTTCTAAGTTTATTGAAATTTCATCCGTTTTAAAAAATAAAAACAAGACAAAACTTCAAAAATGGTCCCTGTGGTTTTCAAAAATATCAAGTTTAGTCCCTAAGTTCAAAAAACCTCACAGATGGTCCCTGTGGTTTCAAAACTTTTAAGATTTGGTCCTTCCGGCTCACTCCGTTAGCAAATAGCCGTTAAGTAAGGGACATTTTTATCATTTCACTACCAGGGACCATTTACGAGGTTTTGTATTACTTTTTTTTTTTAAAATAAATAAAATTTAATATGCAAGGGGTCCCACTTACCCCCCCTCTCTCTCTCTCTCTCTCTCTCTCCATTCTTCTTCTTCCTCCAGAAAAAAATTCCACTGCTTCCTTTTTATCTGATCACGATTTTTTTAGACCTAATCTAACTCCAATCTTCATCTTCGTTGCAACAACCATCGTAACTATTGGGGGTTTTCTTTGCTCATTTTTGAAAGAGTCAAAACTAGTTAATAACACTTCTATCGGATCGAAATGACAGATTCCTTCTTCCCAACAAAACCAAAACCAGCTAGCAACAGCGCAAGGTCGAGATTGAGAAAAACGATGAGGTATCAAGTCCATGGTGGCAGATCGTCGGAAAAGATGATTTGGGTTCAGCCGTTTCAAAATGTCAAAATGATCAAATTCACATGATTGTAATGAGAATCATCTTCTTCCAAGATCAAATCCAGAAAAGATTGTCAATCCATAAAAGATGAACATTCATCTGAAAACTTATTACCATGGTGAACCAACGCAGGAAGCAAAAACAAGAAAACTTGACAAATTACTCGGAATAAATTCAAAGGCGAACATGAATTCGAAGGCAACAACACATCATAGTGTGCAAACGACCACTGACTTGATTTACTAGGTTCACCGGGGCCCAAGCTCATCTTCATTGTTATCGAATCAAAAGCAAATACTAGAATCGTATGCAGAATGGTCAAACCTCAATGTGATGGACCCTGGTGAAAAGCGATACCATAGCCTTCGCCTTCAATCATCTTCTAATGGTCTTCGAATCCCTCAAGCTTCTGTTGGGTTCGATGATCAACCAGCTACTGTTCATGGTTATCAGATCAAGTCTTACATGAATCAAATGGAGTCATTAACCCCAAAATCGCCATCATTTGGTTCTTTAGCAAACTATAAAGCTCCGTATTCTTTAACGAAAGGCCTACAAAACCAAACCGTGTGAGTGAACCAAACAAGGGAATGATATTGGAAGCTCTAAGACAACCTCAACCACTAGGAAGAGAATCAGAAAACGCAGCAAAGGAAGCATATGTAGAGCAAGCGAATTTGTTGAAGGTCATTTTGAGACAGGCATCAGAGTTGCAGTTCTTTGCTTGTAGACAATAGGGAAGTAGGAAGTTTTTTTTTTTTTTTTGGAGGAAGAAGAAGAATGGGGAAGAAGAGAGAAAGGGGAGGAGATGAACCAAGAAAAAGAGAGAGGGGGGGGGGGACCCCATGTATATTAAAATTTATTTATTTATTTATTTAAAAAAGTAATACAAAACCTCATAAATGGTCCCTGGTAGTGGAATGACAAAAATGCCACTTACTTAACGGCTATTTGCTAACGGAGTGAGCCGGAAGGACCAAATCTTAAAAGTTTTGAAACCACAGGGACCATCTGTGAGATTTTTTGAACTTAGGGACTAAACTTGATATTTTTAAAAACCACAGGGACCATTTTTGAAGTTTTGTCTAAAAACAATTTAAAAGACGTTAAGACCATCCGTTAAACTCGCCATTAACCACTATAATGATAGGGTCACATCATGATCACAATACTCACCACTAACCATGGTATATCTGCCATTATATCCCTCTTATTTGTTATTTTTAAATAAAAATATACATATTTTATTGTAGAGAGAGATAGAGAGAGAAATAATGTAATTGGATGTGGTCTTCTGTGGTATACATTATAATGCACCACGACCACTACCAACTACTAAACACCAGGATAACGTTCGTGGTTAGTGATCGTTGTCACCTAAACCACAAAAGACTTGGTGCTATATATATATATATATATATATATATATATATATATATATATATATATATATATATATATATATATATATATATATATATATATATATATATATCCTAAATTACATTTTCCTTTTGCAATGTTGGAGGTAGATTAATGTACATTATCTAAAATGATTATAGTTGTTTTTAGATTCTTTTGGATAATTCCGTAAGGTCAAATGGACATTCGACATGTGTATATGTAAATTGTAGAAAATTTTGCCTTTTAAATATTGGACTTCAAGCATTTTATAAAATGGAATCACTGTTTAAAACATGTAATGATGACAAGTGATAAAAAACGAATTCATAAAATAATAATAATACCAGGAAGATATATAAAATAAATTATTGATTCAGAAAGGGACATAATGATCGGGAAATATCAAGAATATAGAAATAAGCCTTAAATTTTTTTAATATTTGTGGATACTAAAAAATGTCAACGTAATCGTACAGCTAATTTCCAACTTTTTATTTGAAGAAGAAATAGAAAAAGGAGTCTAAAACTTATCAACTAATGATGAAATTTAAAACAGGAAGATCAGAATCGGATCGAAAACGGAACAGAACTGTTAGAACTGAAATAAATGGAATCAGTTCCGGTTCTGGGTTTAAAAAATAACTTTAGCTGAGTTCAAGTTAATTTGTGTGGGTCAATCAGGTTTAAGAACCACAACCGGTGTTAGGAACCGAAACTACTTTTAAGCAGTGGCGAATCTAGAACCAAAAACTACATGGTTCCTAATGTAAATGAATTGAAATATATATATATATATATATATATATATATATATATATATATATATATATATATATATATATATATATATATATATATATATATATATATATATATATATATATATATATGAAAGAGTAAAAAGTTATGGTGGTGATGGTGGTAGCGGGTCGGGTCGGATCGGATTGTATGCCTTAAAATATTTAAAAATCACTTCAATAGTTCTAATAAAGTTCTTACAAGTGAGTCATATGAGGTCTTATATCCTGAAATATATTTATAATTTTATCGTTATCGATATTTTTTAAAACATTTTTCAATATACGATACTAAATTATCGCTTAAAAATTAATCACTCTTTTTTTTACGTATATAAGAAATCTAAGATTTTAAAGCTGTAGATTGATTATAGTCGATGGAGGAGATGAACGACAACAAAGGACGACTCGACAATGGCATGGTCAGACAGTGAATGTCAAATGGAAGCCGCATGGAACGAGAGTCATTAAATGACGTTTCTAATTCTTTTTTTTTTTTTTTTTTTTTTTTTTTTTTTTTTTTTAATTTAGATGGATTGGGCTATATTTAAACATTGAGCTTCTTCTAAATGGTTATTAGGTATAAAAAATATGGATTCATTGACATTCATTTTCTTAAAAAAATTGATATTCCTTTCTTAAAAAACTTATTAGGTAGTTCTTTTAAAAATAATAAGGTAGTTCTCATTTATTTTATATAGATACTTTTATTATAATTTTTAAAAAAAGGTAGGTCCTAGGACCTACCTTCCCTTAACCTGCATACGCCCCTGCTTTTAAGGGTCAGAACCGATTTCTATGAAAAGATTAAAATATGCATATCTCATTCGTTTCAAGTCGGATTTACATTAGATTTTTTCCAACATGTAGTTTAGAATTTTACATGATTTTAGACTATAAATTTGTTTTTTAGTTTTATATTCAATGACATACAATCCCCTAAAATCGAGATATCAAAGCTGAAAGGTTTTAGTTTTTCAGCTTTTTTGTATTCTGTGAAAAATTTAAAACATGCATATCTAATTCGTTTGAAGTCGGATTGACATGCAGTTTTTCCAACTTGTAGTTTAGAGTTTGTACATGAGTTTAGACTATAATTTTGTCTTTTTGGTTTAATATTTTATGAATTACAGTCTCTCGAAATCGGGATATTAAAGCTGAAAATTTTCAACTTTTCAGCTATTTGTTTTTTTTACTTTGTATTCTATGAAAATGTTAAAACATGCGTGTCTCATTCGTTTAAAGTCAGATTGACATATGGTTTTTTTTCAGAGTGTAGTTTAGAGTTTTTATATGATCTTATACTATAATTTTGTCAATTTTGGGTTCATGTGCAATGACTTACAGTCCCCTGAAGTCGGGATATCAATATGAAAATTTTCAAAGTTCAATAGCAAGTAACCAAAAACTTCCAGTTTTTCCGAGCTTTCATGCTCTAAACCCACTTTATACGGTTCCACCATACCCACTTTGATGTTTCTGGGTTTTCGGGTTCTAAACCCACTTTACCCGGTACCAGGGATGGAAGTGGGTCTAAACGCGGTCTGGATGGATCTGGACCTGGAAAACACATATACCGATTAACGGGATTTTGTAGGACTAGAAACCAGACCGGTATATAAGAACCGGTTCCGGATATAGTACCGGGTAAAGTGGGTCTAGAACCTGAAAACCAGGAAACATCAAATTGGATAGGGCAGAAGCGGATAAAGTGGGTTTAGAACTGAAAACCCGAAAAAACTGAAACTTTTTGGTAATTACTTGTTATTAAACTTTGAAAATTATCATATTGACATCCCAACTTCGGATGACTGTAAATTATTGAATATGAAGCAAAAATTGACAAAATTATAGTCTAAAATTATATAAAAACTCTAAACTACACTCTAGAAAAAAAAATGTTTATGAATGCAACTTTAAATGAATGAGATACTCATGTTTTAACATTTTCACGGAATACAAAGTACAAAAACAAATAACTGAAAAATTCAAAACTTTCAGCTTTGATATACCGACTTCGAGGGACAGTAATTCATTGAATATAAACCAAAAATGATAAAATTATAGTTTAAACTCATGTACAAACTATAAACTACAAGTTGGGAAAAACCGTATTTCAATCCGACTTCAAACGAATTAGATGCACGTTTTCAAATTTTCACAAAATACAAAAAAGCTGAAAAACTAAAAACTTACAGCTTTAATATCTCGGCTTTGGGGGATTGTAAGTCATTAAATATAAACTTAAAATTGATAAAATTATTTTCTAAAATATTTACAAACTCTAAATACACTCTGGAAAAAAATGTATCTTAATTCAAATTTAAACGAATGACATATGCATGTTTTAACATTTTCATAGAATACAAAGTACAAAAACAAATAGTTGAAAAGTAGAAAATTTTCAGCTTTGATATCCTGACTTCGGGGGACATTAATTCATTGAATATTAAAACAAAAATGACAACATTATAGTCTAAACTATGTACAAACTCTAAACAACAAGTTGGAAAAAACCTCATGTCAATCCGAATTCAAACAAATTAGATATATATGTTTTAAAATTTCACATAATGCAAAAAGCTGTAAAACTAAAATCTTCCAGCTTTGATATCTCGATTTTAGGGGACTATAAGTCAATGAATATAAAACTAAAAATGACAAATTTATAGTCTAAAGTCTTGTAAAAACTCTAAACTACATGTTGGAAAAAACCTCATGTCCATCCGACATAAAACGAATGAGATATTATATTTTAAATTTTTCATAGAAATCGGTTCCGACCCTTAAAAGTGGTTTTGGATCCTAACACCAGTTCTGGTTCTTAAACCCGGTTTTACTCGGACCCGATAGACCCAAACCCGGATTACCCGGAACCCGAATAATATTGAACTTGAAACGGTTATATAAATTCTGGTTCTAATGGTTCTGGTTCCGTCCAATTTTCGTTCCGGTTCTGGTTTTTAGGTTTTTAATCTCATCCTACCCGGTATCATACTCAGAACCGAACCGAAACCGGTTCCTATATTGATAAGTTAAATATAAACTTGATGATCGATTAGATCTTCGTAACAGGTAATGCGATGAATGTAAAGACAGTAAATAACACAAGAATGGATCAAGATGTGTCGAATGATTAGATTTCTCAATCCTCAGCAGAGCTCGACTAAGAACTTCCGCTGTAGAGGATTCTAGGTTACAAGAACGATAACAATAAACTTGCTGAATAATAAATCTCTAATCGCCCTCTGTTTCTAAGATGCATGCAAGCACCTATATATACTAAACCCTACAAAACTCACAGATGGACAGGCCCATACCGGAGAAACATATTGGACTAGCTAACGAGCCCAGTAGACGCAACACAAAACATAAAATACGACCCAACAATCTCCCCCTTTGCGTCAAATTGGAGCGAGACTACTTCTTCTTCTTACTTGGGCCAGCAGCGGGAACCTTCTTTGTAGTATCAAACAGACGTGAGATAAGTGCAAGGATAGTCTGTCTGAACCGAATGTACCATTGAATCATATCATCAAAGTACTTAACATCATCCGCTGTATTCTTCTTGCATCGATGGATGATCCCCAAAACATGTTCCAAACAGGCAGTGGTGTAGAAATGCTTGTCTGCCAAGGCGAAAAGACATTTCTGTCCTTTGTTCCTGGTAAACATGACCGAGTTTCTCTTTGGGTCAATCTTCCCCATCTGCATCAAGTTGAGATCACTGGCAGAGCCAACAGGAGATATGGTTGGTTTCTTCTTGAATACGCTCGCAATCTCCTGATCCATCAAAGCAACTTCCATGATGTAGCACACGAGCATCCTCTTGAAGTGGTCGATGATCGGACCGTATTCAGCTTCGTTAGTGAGGAGGATGTTGTGCAAGATAATCCAATCATGGGGATTAAGGTTGGGAAGATCTGCAAGTGAGATAACATGTTCGGTTTTGGCAGATCCCCGAAGTACCTTGAACCGAACATTGGTGAAGTTACCTTCCCTGTACGGCTTCAAGACCCGAACGTTGACAATTTTCTGAGTGCTCCAAGTTTGGTATTGTGGTTGAGCAGCCTTTAGATAGAAATCGATTAAGTCCCGATCAACCTGTGGATGAGGATGAGGGAACTCTGCAACGTTTGGAAAGGCATGAAAGATAAACACCTTTCGGGTCAGTGGCATGTCGAACTGTGAGTCGACAGTGTTGGAACGATCTAGAGAGATCACAGGTTCCAGCCACAAGATACTTGGTGTGTCGATGGCTTCTTTAATCATCCTCTCAAGAGTCCAAGAAGGAAAAAGAGTTTTCCTGCTCTCAAGAAGGTCGTGGGCTTCTTTCTGTTTACGTTCGGCTTCTTCAGCCTCTCTAGCCACACGAGCACTGATGTCAGCCTCTTTGTCTCGACCTTGACACTTTAAAAGGTCGGCGATTGTCTCTTTATCTTCTTGTTCGCTCTCCTCAACAATGTTTTTGCCTTTGTCTTTCACACCAGAACCAGAGGCTTGGCCTACTGGAGGAGGTTTGGTTGTGTGTGTTGCTGTGGAAGTAGGAGGAGGTTGAGACATAGTTTCCTTCTCTCCCCCTTGTTTCGGAATGGACACGAAATCAAGGAGCCCTTCGACTTTACTGAGTAGAGCAAGGGCGGGAGCGAGCTTCTCTTCAAGGTCATGCCTCACAGTGTAGTTGAGAATTGGATCATGTGCTTCAAGGATGTTTGAGATTGCAGAGTGGACATCCGAAACACACGATTTTATCACCTCTCTTTCAGATCGAAGAGATTCAATCTCCTGTTGAGAGTTGGAGAGTTGAATGCTCTTGACCTTCAGAGCAGTAGTTTTCCTTGCGAGAGCATCCAAGAGAGTGTTCTCGGCAGCCAAATCTTCTTGAAGCTTGGAGAGACGCTCTTCAATGGTTGTTCGGAAAGCTGAGTTGTCGTCCAAAATTGTTTGACGAAGAGAAGCGAATGAATTCAACTCAGATGCGACTGATGTTGCCAGCTGGTGGACAATAGGTTCCAGCGTAGTCTTGGCGGCTTAGGCACTCTCCTGTAGAGAATTCAATAAGGAGGAGGCATCAGTGAATAGTTTATCGACTTTTTCGGTCGCTGCCTGACAGGATTTGGTGAAGGCATCTATGGCGGTGGTTGCTGAATCAAGGGAAGCTTGCTGAGCTTTGGAGAAAGCGTCAACAATTTTCTGAACTGCAGCTTTAGATAAGGATGACTGAGAAGTGGAAGAGGAGGCGATGAGCGAGTCGATTTTGTCATGTAGGTCCTTGAGATGCCTTTTGGTGACAGGAGCGTCGTCATCGTCATGACTTTGTACTTGAAACAGACTATAGTAGACCGAGTCAAAAGTCATATCCTCCCCGCCAAGGAGTGGTTCTTCATCCTCTAATGCGTGAGCAGGAGAAGATGGTGGTAGTGAAGCTGGTGGTTCGGTAGTATAGGTAGGTTCGGGTTGGGTTGTGTGTTCGGGTGTGGGTGTGGGTTTGGGTGTTGGGGTGGTTTCGGGTGCGTCAGTATGAACCCCCGTATCAGATACGTTGGTTCGCACTTCGGCAGTGGTGGTTGTGGTTGCTTCAGTAAATATGGGTGGTGGTACTGGGATGGAAGTGGTTGGTATTTATGTAGTGGAAGTTATGGGGGGAATAGAAGTAGGGATTGTAGCTTGTGGAGATGGAATTGGAGAAGTAGAAATATGAATCTCTAGGGTAGGCGAACGTGGTGGAGTGATACCACATTGAGATCCATCAGAATCTGAACCCTCTTCCTCAGATTCGCTCGAGGACGAAGCGATGATCAGCTTTCGACGAGGCTAGGTTTTGCGCTTCTTCGTTGGAGGGGATGGGGCAGCTCTGGTGGTTTTCCTCTTCCTGGGAGAAGGACCTTTTGCTCCCTTTATAACCTGCTTCCCCTTATCAGCCTTCTTTCCTCTGGGGACAAGCTTATCAGCCTCATGAATCGACTTCAGCATCTCTGGAGTAAGGTCTCTCGGACCAGAGCGTTTGAACTCCTTGTACGTCCTGATAATCCGGCTATCAGCAGGAACATCCCCATACATCGTTTCCGAGATAGACCCGTTGAAGGGAAACTTGGAAGCGTCCGACACAATGATCTTCGTGGTATGGAAGGTACCAATCGAAGACATTGGAGCACCATCGACAATGGGGACGTGGTACTTGTCCATCACCCATTTCGTGATAATGGTCCAGAACCGAGCATAAGAGATCTCTGAGTGCCGGGAAGTGGATGAGAGACTCTGAATAAGTTGTTGTCATAGGACCGACCCGTAGTCCATGTTAATGCCATTGTAGATCCCATACATGATGGATAAGAACAGACGACTTGACCCGTCTGATCCAGCACTTCTTTCAGATAACCCCTTGAAGAGCACAGTGAACATACCATTCCACTGAGGGGGCAGACACGACTTCTTGAATTTCGTGACTGTAGTGAGCACCTCAGTGTACCCCATGTTGTAGAAAATGTTGAACAAGTGACCCATCAGAATCGTTTCAGGGTTAACCCTCGAAGAATCAGGTTCAAACCCTAACAACGTGCAAAACCTCTGCTTTGAAATCGACGCCTTGTGCTCGAAGACATCGAAGAAAATCCTGTCGACGACCTTGTCATAGTGAGCGGTGGCAAAGATTTGTGATAGGAACTCCATTGGAACAGTTTCAGCCCTGGAAAGAGCAGGAGCGATTGGAGAAAACTTCAGGCACTCGATGATGGGGAACATGAATGCGTCATACGAATGAGGGTTTAAATCGATGATCAAACTTTGCTGTGGGCGAATGGGCAAGATGTGGGATGTTGCGTGAACTGAGGAAGAATCTGCCATTGTTGAGATGAAGATGGGAGAGATGATGAACAGTAACAGTTGAAAGGATTTCTTGCTCTCTGGAAATATAAGGCAGTAAAGAGGTAAATGATAGTTTACATTGCCTTTTATACTGGGGTTAAAGGAGAGAGAAAAATCTTTCCCAAATCTTCGATTGAAAAACGAAGAGTTTTTCGGAATTGACTGACGCGTGACAGTTGGCGCTGGCGATGATCACGCAAGAGAGAGAGAGAGAGTGTCAGTCCCTAATTACACGCCTTCCCATCAGGCGCCGTTTGGAGAGGAAACGGTTCCATTTCGCACACTTGACATTCTGGCGCCGTTTGAAGTCAAATCGATTGATCTCCCACCTGAGTCAGCATTTTATGATCTTATCCCTTTAAATTGTAACGGCATCTTTAAAATTCTCCCACGTGGATTAAAATTCACCACAATCTTTTATAACAACCAATCCAATTAAAACTCCTTGAAATTAATGAAACCAGAATTTTGGAAAATCAAAAAGATTTTCGTGCTAAGTGTGTAAAAGAAAGAGAAATAAAGTAACACTTTTTGAGGGATTATGTGATGTCAATAAAGACACGAACCAGTGGATCCCAGGCACGAATCTCTTCCTTCAAAGTCAAGAGAGACCTTAAAGTGTTTGTGTGGTTTCCTGTTGAATAACGATCAAACACTTGTTAAGAAGTGTTGAAAAGCTTCTTTTAATTAGGCTTATGAGGGTGGCTATCGCTTCGATTCAGAATTCCTAATCTTGATATAAGACAGAAATCGAACGAAGTACTTGTGAGACCGGTGTAGTCTGTTGAACAAGTAGGTTGGAGATAATTTGATTTGTCTAGGAAATTTATAAAATCTCAACAAAAATTAAAACTGGACCCCAAGGGAAGAAATGTTATTGGTTTTAACAATTTCATAGGAATCACTGAACAGAAAAATAGAGATTTCTTGGAGGTACGTCCATCAATTCATTAGTGAAAACTAGAGCAAATTAATTGTTCACCGTCAATGCGTATTGGGTATTGAATTTTGGGTTTCACTTAGCGCGTAGTGACACGATACTAAGATCATAAACACAGAAATTGTGTAACCATAAACCTTAGTGGTAATTTCTGAGGGTCTCAAGGGTTACGTTGGTGAAGCAAATAAGATGGAGAAATGTAATGTAGATGGTGTAAAGAAACCAAAGTACCTCTGTTGTGAAGATAAGGACCAAACAGAAAACTCTTATCTCATGTGAGAAGAGAGTTAGGTAGCTCATGATTAGAATAAATATGAGAGCCTAATTGGGAAGACAAGGTTTGTTAATACCAAGATCAGTAAGGCTATTATTCAGAATCAGGTGAGGCTTTGGACACATACAGCAGCATGCTTCTAGGGACACTTAGCTAATGAAATGATTTACCCATAAGCAGACATAAAAAAATAAGAGCCAAAAAGAAAATAAATAACAAAATATTTTTGGAGTTTTTGATTTTATGAGAAAAAATATTTTTGGAATTTTTGATAATAAGAAAAAAATAAGACATAAAAAAAATGAATACAAAAATTTTTTGGAACCGAACCCGAATGTTCGGTTTATTTCAGTTGAGAAACACTTTGGAACCGAACCCGAGCGTTCGGTCTATTTCAGGTGAGAAAATTTTTGGAACCGAACCCGAACGTTCGGTCTATTTCGGTTGCCAAAGAAAATAGGTTTGAAAAAGAGAATAATTTTGACAGTAAGATAAATGAATTTGGAAAAATAATACAAAAGATGTACAACCAAAGAAACTACCTTTGAGTGATAAGCGAAAATCGGATTATACAACCGAACCCGAGTGTTCGGTTCATTTCAGTACACCGGATTAAGACACGAACATGAGCGTTCGGTTCATTTCAGCATACATGAGACCCGAACCCGAACGTTCGGTCTATTTCGCTTCTAACTTTTAGTCTTGAGAAGTAATCTTTGGTACTGACTCCGATTCCATCATACCTAGCCGTTTGTAGAATATTGTTGAAAGTTGCTTCAGGAAGGGCTTTGGTGAAGATGTCGGCCAGTTGATTAGTGGTTCGAACAAAGTGAATTTTGACGTTCCCATCTTCCACATGATCCTTAATGAAGTGATACCTCAGTGCTATGTGCTTAGTCTTGGAGCGTTGCACTGGGTTATGACAGATCCTAATTGCACTTTCAGAATCGCAATACAGTGGGATCTTTTTCATATTGAGTCCATAGTCCCGGAGCTGGATTTGGATCCAAATCACTTGAGATGTACAGGAGGCAGCCGCGATGTATTCTGCTTCAGCGGTAGACAGAGATACACAAGTCTGTTTCTTTGATTGCCAGCTAACCAACTTCCCGTCAAGGAATTGGCAGCCTCCAGTGGTGCTTTTCCTGTCTAGTCCACAACCTCCAAGGTCTTCATCTGAGTAGGCTTGAACAAAGAAACCTGAGTTGGATGGGTACCATAAGCCTAGAGAGGTAGTTCGCTTGAGATACCGAAGTATGTTCTTCACTGCAAGCATATGATGTTCACGAGGATTCGCCTGAAATCTAGCACAGTAACAAACAGAAAACATTATATCAGGCCTGCTAGCAGTAAGGTACATTAGAGAGCCGATCATCTGGCGATATAGCGTAATATCGACTGCTGGCTTATCCAAGGATGGAGTGAGCTTGGTGCCGAACGCCATTGGAACTTTAACCTTTGAGTCTCCCATCATGCCGAATTTCGCAAGGAGAGTCTTGGTGTAGGCGTCCTGGTTAATAAAGATGCCTTCGGGTCCCTGTCTAATATTTAAACCAAGGAAAAAGTTAATCGGACCCATTGAGCTCATTTCAAATTTAGTCTCCATCAGCTTTCGGAATTCAGCCATTAAGCTAGGATCCGTTGAGCCAAAGATGATATCATCGACATAGATTTGAACAATCATAAGGTGGTTACGTTCCTTCTTACGAAAGAAGGTTGGGTCAACCGAACCTTGTTTGAATTTGGACATCTTTAAAAACTTGGTTAGCGTTTCATACCAGGCCCTCGGTGCTTGTTTCACTCCATATACCGCTTTGTCCAGAATATAACAGTGATTGGGGTATTTTTCATTGACGAATCCAGGAGGTTGCTCCACATAGACCATTTCTTCAAGTTCTCCATTTAGAAATGCGCACTTTACATCCATTTGGAAGACCTCAAAGTTCGTGTGTGTAGCATAGGCAAGAAATATTCTGACGGATTCCAGCCTAGCTACAGGAGCAAAAGTTTCCTCATAGTCGATTCCTTCCTCCTGACAGTATCCTTTCACCACTAGACGAGCTTTGTTTCTTATCACATTGCCTTCCTTGTCCATTTTATTTCTAAAGACCCATTTGAGACCAACAACCGAGGCATCTTGAGGAGTTGGAATGAGGCGCCAAACTTTATTTCTTTCGAACTCATTAAGTTCGTCTTGCATAGCTTGAACCCAATCGGAGTGATCAAGAGCAGTGTTGACTGTCTTTGGTTCAACTTTTGAGACGAAGGAGTTAAACATACAGAACTCTACTTTTGAAAATAAAGAAGTTTGCTTTGCCTTTAGTTGAGATCGGGTCAGGACCTTTTCAGAGACATTACCGACAACCTGTGAAACAGGATGATCTCTGGTCCATTTGACAAGAGGTGGGTAATTTGGATCATAGGATGGATCCAATTTAGCATTTACCATCTCTTCTAGTTCAGATTGACTGTCATCGTCATAAAACATGTCGGCATTCTCTCCCTCGACAGATAAGATTTCAGGTGTATCTTGACTTTCCGGAGCTACAGGAGTGTCGGGTGGTGTCGAGCTTTCGGGTGTTGCAGTACCTTCGGGTGCAGTTGAACTTTCGGGTACTATAGGAATTTCGGGTGCAGATTGTCTTTCGGGTATAGCTGGGCTTTCGGCTGCAGCTGGAGAGCAGTTCTCCCCCTCAACATGTGAGCCCGGCTGTGCTGAAAACGATGGATCCTCCCCCTCAACTGAAGCACCGTGCTGTGGAAGTTCGTTTGGAATTGATCCTCCTTCATTCATTTGCTTGGCGACATCTTCGACGAGTTGCTTCAGATGATCTACTTTGTTGTCTGCTACATTAGCTTCCGAGAGAGTAGCCTTCTCTGGTTCATCGAATAACTCTACAAACTGCTCAAACAGATTTGCAATCGAGGCTGTGACTTGGCCTGTTTGAGAGAAAATTTCTCCAACTGTCTCTTTAGTGGCCTTCAGCTTTTTGACATAGCTGTCATCAAAAGTCACATAATAAGTTTCTTCAATCTTCCTCGAACGCTTGTTTAATACCCGGTAGGCTTTCGAAGTGAGAGAATATCCCAGGAAAATCCCTTCATCGGCTTTGACGTCGAACGTGTTACGATGTTCTTTAGAGTTGAAGATGAAGCACTGTGAGCCGAATACATGGAAGAATTTGACGTTTGGCTTCCTGTTGTTGATGATCTCATTGTTGGAATAGTGTCTAAGGCTGCAACTATATTAGGCTAGTATTTGACCCGGTTGTGCATGGTCCTTTTGGGTTGCCTTCACCATAGCAACTTGATAGGATGATTTATTAAGAGAGAGTAAATATTATAAAGAATAATATATGGTTATTTGATTAGTATAAGTCATAGAATTAATTGGAATTAATTTGGTGACTTAAAGAGATTAATTAAATAAAGGGGTATAAACTGTCAATTGTTTGATAGTTAAGCTTTAGACTGAAAATCCTTATAGATATACAAGGGACGGATTCTAGAAGCTAGATAGCTTCAAAATCGTCCAAGGGATTATTTATGGAAAGGATTTGGATAGCCTTAAGAGAAGATTATCCAATTAGGGTTTAGACTGTAACCCTTAAGGAGTCTACAAGTATAAATAGACCCCATGGCTAAGGGAAATCGACATCTCACCTAAAGTAAGAGAACTTTGGCCGATTTCCTCCCCTCTCCCCTCTCCTAAATCATATTCCTTGCTATTGGTGCTTGTAAGCCATTAGAGGAGTGACATTTGTGACTCTAGAAGCTCCAAGACTACAAGATCAACAAGGAATTCAAAGGTATGGTTCTAGATCTGTTTCAATGTTGTTATTTAACCTAATTAGTCATTAGAAGTCTTGTATTCAAAGCATGTTTAATTAGAAAGCCTAGATCCAAGCATTAGGGTTTTGCATGCGCACATAGGAAAGTTCTTATGGCTAAAACCCATCAGTGGTATCAGATCCTAGCTTGGTTTTCTTTAAATTGTTGCTTGATTAACTGAAACAAACCTGCAAAATTCGATTTTTTGGTTTCTGAGTCATGGACTCGGCAAGTAGGCCTGACTCGGCGAGTCCCTTTGTGCACTCGGCGAGTCCAGGCGTTAGGAATGGCCAGATTCGGGATTATTTCATAATTATCTTATGGAAACTTTCCTTATACTAATTAGATCAACCCTAATCCGATTTTTTGATATATATGACTATAATCTTGATCTAATTAAAGGTATTTATCATCTAATAAAATACTTAATTTCCTTATATGATAATTAATTAATTATTTTGATTATTTTGGTAATTATTAATTAATTATTAATTAATTATTTTGAATAAAATCAAATATAGATAATTAGGATATTAACTGTTAATTGGAATTATTTGTTATTTGATCCTCCATGTTTTAAATGTTTAAAACTTGTCCTCAAGTTTTGAAATTTATATTTGTGATTAAAAGTTTTAATTTAGACAACTTAAATTTCAAACCCTAGATTTTACAAGTTTAAAATACAACCCTATACTAATATGATATTACTAGAATAATATATATATATATATATATATATATATATATATATATATATGTATAACTAGTCTTACCGTTAGTAGGCCTCATTCACGAAGCCGATCTATAAGGTGGGTATAAGGTTGCGGCCTATAAAATGGTGTTTAATGGGTGTACACTCACACCCACCGCTTGCTTGATTGGTGGAGGGTCGTTAGCCGAACGGGTAGGATAGGGCAACCTCATCCTCTCATTAAAAGTATAATAAGTAATACAAAGTAACTACACAATTTTAAAATTTCCCAATCTTAGTTACTTTAGGAAAAGTGAATTGATGCAATCCCATGAAATTACACTTTGCACCCTTGCTAAGAAGTTAGTGGAGCGTGTGTGGTTTACCGGCACACTAATTGGTTCTAAGCAAAGGTGGCAAAGGGTGATTCGTTGTTTATCATAGTTCGATGGAGCGTGTGTGGTTTACCGGCACATCGAATAGGTGATCGTTACAATGAAGGCACCATGTGAATTTGCATGGTAATTCACACCCTCTTTATGATCCTCGGTATCCCAGTCACAAACAAGAGGGGCATATCGAGATTTAAACATGCCATTGAATAGTTTCAATGAATCTCATCCGAACCTGGGAATTCTCAATACACTTAGGACTAATAGTTTAAGTTTTGTGATGGAGAATGAGTGAATCGTCATTCACTTACCTTCAATTTATTTGCATGTTAGATTACGGCATCCCTTTTCTAGTATGTAAATGTTATTGTTGGATCCTAGCCCTAATTTTTCTTATTGGGTGATAATTAGGGATTCATATTCTAATCTATCTTTGTCCTTTCTATTTGTAGATGTCGAACGCAAACAACGCTGCTGCTAGTTCTTTCACGTTGATGAGCCTTTGCCAAAAGGTCACCTTCGATGGAACGAACTTTAGCGAATGGATAAGATACATTCGCACCATTGCTCGCTATGAGGATAAGGAGTATGTCCTCGATGAGAAGCTCGAGAAAATCAACCCCGAAATCGCTACTCCCGCCAAAATCACCGCTTTCGAAACTCACGAGCGTGATGCAACGAAAGTGCATTGCATCATGATCGCGACAATGAACTCCGAATTCCAAAAGTCCTACGAGGACACGTACCCGTACAAGATGCACCAAGACTTATTGGAGAGATACCACCAAAATGCGAGACAAGAGCGTTATGAGATTTTCACTAACATGATTTCCGCTAAGATGGGTCATGGAGAATCTCTTACCGTGCACTTGCAAAAGATGCAAAGGAATGTCGACCGCCTTCGTAAGTTAAATGTTGACTTTGGAGAAGACTTGGCGATCGACATGGTGCTTCACTCTTTGCCTCCGATGTACAACCAATTTAGGATGACCTACCACATGAACAAAGAGGAGGTCACCCTAAGCAAACTCCAAGGTCTCTTAAGGGTCGCTGAGAGCAACTTCAAAGACAAGTCTGTTGCACCTACTCCCAATCCGCCTGCTGCTCCTGTCTTGGCTATTGGTCAAGGAAAGGGAAAGAAGAGGAAGACTTCGTCCAAGAACCATCGCAAGGTTAAAGCCCGAGATGGTTCCTCTTCTAGTGGGACAAAAGTTGATCCCGCTAAGCCCTGCCCTAACCCGAAGGAGGCAGTGTGCCACCACTGCCACAAGATAGGACATTGGAAGAGAAGCTGCCCAGATTACCTGCAAGCAATCAAAGAAGGAAAGATCAAGCCATCTTTCGCAGGTATATACACAATTAAATCTAATGATTCTAATCATGCTATTTCTTAGGTTCTTGATACCGGTTGTGGTTATCACATCTGTTCTAATGTGCAGGGACTAAGAAGAAGTAGGGATGTGGAGCAAGGAAGGATCAATCTAATCACGGGGAACAGAAGATCGTCACCTGTGACCAAGATTGGAGTGTATTCTTTAGTGCTTAGGAATAATTTAGTTTTAGATTTGAACAATTGTTGCTATTCGCCATAAATGGCTAGAAACATCATTTCATTTCATGTTTTATATAGACAAGGATTTAGATTTTCTTTTAATAATGAGAATGGTTCTATTTTGGCTTATCTAAATGGTGTCTTTTACTTTGAAGCTATACCATGTAATGGAATATATGAAACTGTTATGATTGTTGATAACTTAGGAAATGATGTTTTGAATATTGATTCTTCCACTAGTATGGATAAAGCATCCTTGTGGCATTGTCGTCTTGGACATATCAACAAGAAATGCATAGCCCAACTCCAAAAGGATGGAGTGTTGGAGTCATTCGACCTTAGGGAAGATGACACTTGCGAGTCTTGTTTACTTGGAAAGATGACTAAGTCACCCTTCTCGAGTACTTGTGAAAGGGGTGAGGGTCTATTGGACTTAATACATACCGATGTATGTGGACCCTTTAGATCAACCACGAAAGATGGGAACCGCTTCTATGTGACTTTTACCGATGATTATAGTAGATATGGGTATATCTATTTAATCAAGCAAAAGTCAGAAACCTTTGAAAAGTTCAAAGAGTTCAAGAATGAAGTGGAGAATCAATTGGGCAGGAAAATCAAGATGCTTCGATCCAATCGAGGAGGAGAGTACCTAAGTCTTGAATTCCACGATTATCTCAAGGAGTGTGGAATAGTTTCACAATTGACACCTCCTAGGACACTGCAGTTGAATGGTGTGGCAGAAAGGCATAATCGAACCTTATTGGATATGGTTTGCTCTATGACGAGTCGTGCTTCATTACCTATCTCTTTTTGGGGGTATGCCTTAGAGACTGCCGCCCATATCCTTAACCGAGTCCCTACTAAGAAGGTTGACAAAACACCTCACGAGATGTGGACAGGGAAAGCTCCCTCGTTGACACACATCAAGGTTTGGGGTTGCGAGGCTTTCGTAAGACGAGATACTCATGACAAGCTTGAACCTCGAAGTGAGCGATGTATTTTCATCGGCTACCCGCATACATCCTTTGGATATCTCTTCTATAGACCGAAGGACAATGTTGTCTTCGTTGCGAGGAGAGGAGTTTTCCGAGAGCGAGAACTCATTAGCCAAGGATACAGTGGGAGGCAAATCGAACTTGAAGAGATTCAAGAGTCAATAGATGAAGGAACCTCTACCGCTGACACTCAACCCGAGGAGGAAACTCCGGTTGAACCGATTGACGAGTCCTTACCTCTTAGACGTTCCGATAGAGTTAGAGTTGATCCCCAGTTTTATGGTTTTCATATTACTACCGAAGGGGACACGTATATTAGTGATGGTACACTAGTAAATCTTGATGAACCTAATAACTATAAGGAAGCCATGGCAGGCCCGGAGTCTGCGAAATGGAAAGAGGCAATGGATAGCGAGATCCAATCCATGTATGATAACCAAGTTTGGAATTTGGTTGATTATGTGCCCGGACGTAAGACCGTTGGGTGCAAATGGATCTTCAAGAAGAAGACCGACGTGGATGGAAACGTACACACATATAAAGCGCGATTGGTTGCGAAGGGCTTTACTCAAACTCCCGGAGTTGACTATGATGAGACCTTCTCACCAGTTGCGAAGATTAAATCTATTAGAGTGATGCTAGCAATTGCCGCATTTCATGATTATGAGATTTGGCAAATGGATGTCAAGACCGCTTTCCTTAACGGAAAGTTGGCTGAGGATGTTTACATGGCTTAACCAGAGGTCTTTGTGGATCCGAAGCATCCAAATAGAGTGTGTAAGCTTGAGAAGTCCATTTATGGACTTAAGCAAGCGTCTCGCAAATGGAATCTTTGCTTCGATGAGAAAGTCAAAGAGTTTGGATTTGTACGAAGCGAAGACGAATCTTGTGTATATGTCAAAGCCAGTGGGAGTATAGTAAGCTTCCTCGTTCTATATGTTGATGACATTTTACTCATAGGAAACGACATCTCGACTCTGCAGGAGGTTAAGTCCTGGCTCGGGAAGTGCTTCGCTATGAAGGACCTCGGAGAGGCTTCTTACATTTTGGGAATAAGGATAGTAAGAGAAAAAGTAAGAGACTAATTGGACTTAGTCAGAATACTTACTTAGAGAAGGTACTAAAACGTTTTAGTATGGAAAACTCAAAGAAGGGAGAACTACCGATACAAAGTAATGCCAAGTTGAGTAAGACTCAAAGTCCGAGTACCGAAGCTGAGATAGCAGAAATGAGCCGAGTACCATACGCTTCCGCAGTTGGCTCAATCATGTACGCTATGACTTGTACTCGCCCTGATGTAGCCTTCGCTTTGAATATGGTTACCAGATATCAAGGGAATCCTGGCAGAGCACATTGGATTGCGGTGAAGAATATCCTTAAGTACCTTCGGAGGACGAAGGAATGGTTCTTAGTCCTCGGAGGGAGTGATGAATTGAAGGTGCGAGGGTATAGTGACGCCAGTTTTCAGACCGACAGGGACAACTACCGTTCGCAGTTGGGCTGGGTCTTTACCCTGAATGGAGGAGCAGTGACATGGAAGAGTTCCAAGCAGGAGATCATAGCTGATTCAACGTGCGAATCAGGGTACATTGCAGCGAGCGAAGCGTCGAAGGAGGCAATATGGCTGAAGAACTTCATCGGTGATCTTGGAGTTGTACCTGCAATAAAGGAGCCCGTGGAGATTTTCTGTGATAACGAAGGTGCGGTTGCCTTGACCAAGGAACCGAGGGATCATGGTAGATCAAGACATATCGATAGAAAATATCATTTCATTAGACATCGTGTAGAAGAAGGACAACTCGTAGTAAAGAGGATATCATCAGAAGATAACCTAGCAGATCCGCTTACGACGGGACTGAGTAGGGTTAAGCACTTGCAGCATACTAGGAGTATTGGGCTGAAGAATGATATTAGCATAGATTAGATAGTATTAGAAACATGTAATAGGTAAATGTAATTAACATTTGATGATTAAATAAAGGAGTTTTATTTATGAGTAATGTTACTGTCTTATGTTAATTGTTTAACTATTGTCTCACTTTGCATGTTTTGACTTCCAAAATAATTGAGTTTATTAGGAATAATCGAATTGTTCAAATCGTCCACAATCGTTCATATGTTGGAAGTAGATATGAATGAAGATTGTCATGAATTGGTGTGTAGATTGTCTAAATGGTGTTAGACATAGCAAAGGTTTGCTGCAACGTTCATGAGTGCTTATGAACTAGTTTTGAGCAGTGGAACAAACCCGTGCTTGCTGGAATCAGTTTATGGAATACGATATAAAAAGGTGATCGCAAGACGATAATATCATATAGTCTTAAAACCTAGATATATGGTTTGTTATTTGCTAATTGATTGTACATTGATAATGCGAAAACGCATCAGTAACTCGGTGTTATAAAACACATTGTTGTGTATAGTTGGTTAATGAATCAGTAAATGCATATAAGTCGAAGTTTATCTGTAACTTTTATCTAAGAAGGTAAAAGCGATATCTCGGCCGCTCGATGATTTGATTTGACTTATGTGCCGGGCCCGGTCAGAACTGAATTGATGTGTTCGATTAAGTTCTATGTCAAATAAATCAGAGATCGAGAAACCTAAATGCTTGACTAACCATTCCATAGGATTGTCAGCATGATATCTAACAGAGGACTGTACGATCCCTTATCTAAAGGACAAGATTGATTAGATCAGAGTTTGACAGCGTCTTTGAGAGCTACGATTGCAAACCGAATTGTACTTGTGCATATAGTTACTAGACTTATCCAAGTGGGAGACTGTTGGAATAGTGTCTAAGGCTGCAACTATATTAGGCAAGTATTTGACCCGGTTGTGCATGGTCCTTTTGGGTTGCCTTCACCATAGCAACTTGATAGGATGATTTATTAAGAGAGAGTAAATATTATAAAGAATAATATATGGTTATTTGATTAATATAAGTCATAGAATTAATTGGAATTAATTTGGTGACTTAAAGAGATTAATTAAATAAAGGGGTATAAACTGTCAATTGTTTGATAGTTAAGCTTTAGACTGAAAATCCTTATAGATATACAAGGGACGGATTCTAGAAGCTAGATAGCTTCAAAATCGTCCAAGGGATTATTTATGGAAAGGATTTGGATAGCCTTAAGAGAAGATTATCCAATTAGGGTTTAGACTGTAACCCTTAAGGAGTCTACAAGTATAAATAGACCCCATGGCTAAGGGAAATCGACATCTCACCTAAAGTAAGAGAACTTTGGCCGATTTCCTCCCCTCTCCTCTCTCCTAAATCATCTTCCTTGCTATTGGTGCTTGTAAGCCATTAGAGGAGTGACATTTGTGACTCTAGAAGCTCCAAGACTACAAGATCAACAAGGAATTCAAAGGTATGGTTCTAGATCTGTTTCAATGTTGTTATTTAACCTAATTAGTCATTAGAAGTCTTGTATTCAAAGCATGTTTAATTAGAAAGCCTAGATCCAAGCATTAGGGTTTTGCATGCGCACATAGGAAAGTTCTTATGGCTAAAACCCATCACTCATAAGGAGTGAGAGTAAAGCGCTTATTGAGATAGGACCTGTTTTGCGTAAAACATGCTGCAGCAATAGCATTAGCCCAAAAATATAAAGGTAAAGAAGCAAAACTTAGCATGGTTCGGGCCGCCTCACACAAAGATCGGTTTCGTCTTTCGACAATCCCGTTTTGTTGAGGGGTGTAGGGAGCTGAGAAGTTGTGACTGGTTCCTTTTTCGGCCAAGAAATCTTCGAATTCTTTATTTTTGAACTCCAGCCCATTGTCGCTTCTGATGTTGCGAACGACTTTCCTCAGTTGCACTTCAACTTGCTTGATGAACATCTTTAGCTTAAGAGTTGCTTCGGATTTATGCTTCAGAAAGAACACCCATGTAAAATGAGAAAAGTCATCAACAATGACAAGAATATACTTGCTACCGCCGATGCTTTTGATAGATGATGGACCACACAAGTCAATGTGAATTAACTCTAGTGGTTCAACAACTTTAGTGTTTATTATCGATGGGTGACTTTGACGACTCTGCTTCCCCATTTCACACGTAGCACATAAATGTTCTCAATCGAACTTGAGCAATGGAAGACCTCGAACATGACCTTCGGTGACAAGTTTGTTGATATCCTTGAAGTTGAGATGAGAGAGCCTTCGGTGCCACAGCCAGCTTTCGTCAGATTGTGCTTTGGATAAAAGGCAGATAGCTGGATTTCCTTTGATGGGTTTGAGATTCAGGGGAAACATTTCGCCTTTGCGCCCGGATTTGAGGATTACTCTTTTCGTTTTCTTCTCTATTATCTACGAACCCTCATCGTCGAATGAGACCTTGAGACCGGTACCTCCAACAAGTTGAGATACATTGATGAGGTTGTGCTGTAGCCCTTCAACGTATGCAACCTTTCTAATCGTGAAGTCTCCATTTGTTATCATTCTATAACCTTTTATCGTGCCGAATGAGCTGTTCCCGAATTTGACATTTCCATCATTTGAAAGAGATCGAAATTCCCCCAGCTCTTCCTTCCTTCCTGTCATGTGACGTGAGCAGCCACTGTCAATATACCATTCTTCGTCGAACTGCTCGTCACTGATAACCTGCAATAATCAAGCAGATTTAGGAACCCAAAGTTTCTTGGGTCCACGTGAGACTTTCACAGGAACAGGAATAGTAAGAGAGATGTCAACAAGATATGTTCTTTTTATTAAAATTGTTTCATCTTTCTTTTTAATGGTGAAAACTTTAATTTTGTTGGGATTTGTTACTGCTGGGTTGGATTCAGGTTTAGGCGTTTGGATCTTGGGATGTTTTTGATCAGTCTTTACTGAGGAAACCTTCGATTTTCCTTTCAAATCTGTTGAAGATTTTGGATTTTGAGTTCTAACAGAATTGGATTTAGAATGAGGTTGAGAAGAATCAGAAGAATTAGAACGAGAGAATTTAGACTGAGAGGTTTTCTTGACTTGAGGTTCTAAGTGCCCCTTTTATTTTTGGTCATTAGTGGGACCAAACCTTGAACTTTGGTTGCTTATGCTCTCGGAACCGAACCTATGCTTTCGGTAGCTGGTGTTCTCTGAACCGAACCTTTGCTTTCGGTAGCTGGTGTTCTCTGAACCGAACCTTTCCCTTCGGTTGTTATACTTTTCAGAACCGAACCTGTCCTTTCGCTTGTTATGATCTTCAGAACCGAACCTGTCCTTTCGGTTGTTATTACTTTCTTGCGGTCTAACAACACTTTTCTATGACTTTGAATTTTTGTCATGATAAGAGAAATGTGCATTTTGAGATCGCCAAAACTGTTTTCTTTCGGAGAGATTCTTCTTGTATCTCTGATTCCTTTGTTGTTTTTGATTCTTCACTTGCTTCGGCTGTCGGTAGATGTTGGCTTTTTGCTTTTGCTTCCTGTCAGCCTGTTCACTTTTAACAGATGATGTTTCGCTTGAAGGAGTGACTTCTTCTACAGGAACTTCTTTTGTACCACTAGTACTTGGCACGTCGAAGTTATCAGGCTTGTTCAGTGGTTCTGGCACATATCTGCCTTTGGTTTTCCAGGACGTCCGCTCTGACAGACCAACGGTTTCGTCAGCATTATCTATAGGAGCAGACCAGAAGAACTCATCACAACCATCAGCATTATCTTCATTTACAATGGCTGTGAGTTCGGCTGTCTAATGTTCGGTTACTCCTGTGACCTTATATACCTGATTTGGAGTCGTCCTTACTTTTTGGTATACAACAGCCTTTTCTTCAAGGATCGGGGACTTATTTTGGGACAAGCGAGCAAATTCCACTGAATTTTCTGAAATAAGATTTTTGTGGTTTTCGGGTTTGCTCTTGACAAACTCAGAACAATCAACTTCATCCTCTACAGAAATTTCGCTCATATCATCATCCTTATTAAGCTCAGATGCGTTTTCAACATCAATTTTATTCTCTGAGCTCAAGTTGGCATTCAAAGAGTCAAATTTTTGTATGGTTTCGGTCCTTATTTTCAATTTATCATTTTTGTCCAAAAGGTTTTTCAGCATGTCCTTATGGTCCTAGGACTTTATGAAAGATTCGATTTTGTCTAGTCCATACATATAAGTCGGATTCAAATCATCAGACGAAACTACACTTTCGCAATTATATGCTTCAGCGTCAATTTCATCCTCTTTAAACTCAAGGAAGGGCAAAATCATGCGATGAATTTTCTTCCCTATTTCACAATTCAAATGAAGTTGAGTGATGTTAGAATAAAGACGCTTAGCAATTAAACAAAAGACATTTCTTTGTTTCAAAAGTTTCAAATTGTCTCTTTGTAAATAAATGTTTTCGTCCTTGGATTTGATCAACTCCGACTCCTTCAGCTCTATCCACATCCTCCGTTCCTCACTCTTTGAAGACACCCTGCTTATTTGGTCAGTTAGGTTAGAATTGGTGACCCGTGTTTGAGTTAAACTGCTGTCTAGATATGAGATTCTTGAATTTACGCTTTTTAATTCTTTTTCATATGAATTTTGTGGGACTTTGAATGAAACAAAAATGGATTGTACCTTCTTGATTAATTCATCAAGCTCATTAAACTGCACGCTGAGAGGTTTTGCTGTGAAGCACAAGTCCTCTCACTCCTTCGTGTCTTCATTCCCACCGTCTGTGTTGTATCCCCTCATTTGAGATACATCCGTCACCATCAAACACTTTCCACCGCTTCCTTCACCTTTCGCAACATAAGCCTTTCCATGAGATGGCTTCCTGACTTCATCATCCTCAGAGTCGGTTGACCAGACCTCCACGCCACTGAACTCATCATCCGCTACCGAACCCTGCACAATTAAAGCATTCATTGAAGGGTTAGTGACAACTTTCTTTCTCTTGATCTCTTCCAGCTTTTTCATCAACACAGCTTCTTCATCTTTCTCTTCATCCTTTTCTGCCATTTTCTTTAGGACACAGTCTTTGGCATAGTGGTTCTTTCCTCCACAGTAGTAGCAGTTCACACCCGAATCTCCTTCAGCTTTCGCCTCTTTCTTTGGTTCTTCTGCCTTCGGTTCTTCCCTAACTTTTTCAGAACTATAACTTCCCTGCCAATTTCGGTTCTTATTGGTAGGAAGCCTTTTCTTAATGAACCTCTTTGGGTTTGACACCATCATTGCATAATCTTCAGAGGTAAGGTCATAGTCTTCTAAGTTAAGGTCTTCATCTTCTACCACACTTTTGCTTTTAGATAGAAGGGCCAATGATCCCAAGCTTGAAACCACATTTTTCTCCTGCAAGACAATTTTTTCTTGGGATTTCAAAATCCCTACCAGCTTTGCCAGTGAATAAGATTTGAATAGCTCATGAGCTTTAACAGTGGACACAACCGCTCTCCACTCAGATCTAAGACCATTCAAAAATGTAACTTTTTGTTCAATCAACTTCCTTTCTATATCGTGTTTGATCATCTTCCTAAGAAGATGATTGAAGCTATCGAACGTCTGAGTAACAGCTTCTTCTGGATTCTGCTTAAATTTGCCAAACTCAGACAAAAGTAAGGTCTGAATGGAATGCTCTAGATCTTCGTCTGTGGAATATAGCTCTCGCAGCCTATCCCATATTTCTTTAGCAGTGCTGCATGAACTCACTAGCCTGAATGTGTCTGATTGAAGAGCGAATCGAATCAGTCTCAATGCTTTAATATTGCACTGAAATTTATCATTTTCGTCTTGAGCAATATCTTTTACGTCCTTTAACATATCATTATACTCTTTCTGAGTTTTAATGATTTTTGACGTTGCTGAATGAGCGAATGGTCCATATACGATTGCTTCCCAAATAAGTATCCATTGTCTTCAGATCCAATGACATAATCTTCGAAGTGATGTGCCCAGACTTCATAATCCTGGGTGTACAGTATGGGAATCTTCATCGTTGATCCAATGCTGTTTGAGATGTTGATCGGATTTGATTGTGACTCGTCCATGCTTGATCGTATAACCTGTTTGAAAGATCAGACTTGTAATATATAAAATTAGGGCAAAACAAATAAATGCTGAGTTACGTCAATTATGGGATGACGGCTCAATAAATATTAGTTAATGCGGAATAACCCTAATCGCAACCTTTTTCATAGAAAAGATGTGTATGAATTACACAGCCTCCTGCTCTGATACCAACTGATAAGTTAAATATAAACTTGATGATCGATTAGATCTTCGTAACAGGTAATGCGATGAATGTAAAGACAGTAAATAACACAAGAATGGATCAAGATGTGTCGAATGATTAGATTTCTCAATCCTCAGCAGAGCTCGACTAAGAGCTTCTGCTGTAGAGGATTCTAGGGTTACAAGAACGATAACAATAAACTTACTGAATAATAAATCTCTAATCGCCCTCTGTTTCTAAGATGCATGCAAGCACCTATATATACTAAACCCTACAAAACTCACGGATGGACAGACCCATACCGGAGAAACATATTGGACTAGCTAACGAGCCCAATAGACGCAACAAAAAACATAAAATACGACCCAACATATATACTAGTCCGGTTTCCAATCCTACAAAATCCCGTTAACCGGTTTCGGGTTTTTCAGGTCAAGATCTATCCGGACAGTGTTTGGACCAAATTTCATCCCTTGTATGAACTATGAACTATGAAAAAACAATAAATAAATTACAATAAATAATTCACAACAACCAAATCTCAATCCCAAACGACAAAACCCAATTCAAAACAGTTTGTTTAGGAATCTCAAGCCATAAGGTAGAATTAGTAATCTTCCACCTATTATAATTTAAACTTTGCGAATTTCTACCATAAGAAAAAAATTGTTTAAAATAGATATGTTATTGAGATTAACTTTGACAATAGTTTTTACACTAAGTTTATCTATATAATTTCAACTATTTTGAACAATATTACTCAATGACTTATGTCTGTTGTTTGTCCATAAATAAAATTAAATACAATTCAATTTAATTTTATTTCTAACAATTGTTATGATCGATTAGTTTAAAATATTACTTATGTGACCATCTTTTAATTAAAATCATCATGTAATTTTGTTTCTAACAATTATTATGAACGATTAGTTTCAAATATTACATATGTGACCATCTTTTAATTTCAATCATGATGTGTATTTAAAATACAATCATTTAAAGGTAATGTTATAAAATTTATAATAATTTGATGTTATTCTTGTTTATAATTACTGTTTATTAAGATTTAATGTTATTTTTAACAATTATTATGGTCTATTAATTTAAAAGTTTAGTGACCATCTTTTAGTTTTGATCATGATGTTTATGTAAAATACAATCTTTTTTAGGTAACATTATATAATTTATAATAATTTGATGTTATTATTTTTTATAATTATTGTTCTGTAATTTTAAAACCATTTAACATTATTAACTTGTCGTTCTACATTTACAATATTTAAATATTTTTAATTATTTTGAAAAATAGTATTCGGATAGATTTTTAAGTTTATTTAATATTTTGATTTATATTTTGGATTTTATATAATATTTAAACTAACAAATAAGTATATTATAATAATCATTTTAAGTTTCTACCAATAACAATATAATATTTTATATTTAATAACATAATTTAAATTAATACATTAATTATATTAAGATGGAAATTGAAATTAAAGGTCATAGAGGTTTCAAATGCATAATATGAGAAGAAATATATATATATATATATATATATATATATATATATATATATATATATATATATATATATATATATATATATAATATCATCATATCATACTATATTATAAATGAAGCATTTTCCTTTCACCACATTCATTTGAAACTCCCATGCCTTTTCAATTTTTTTTAATAATAATTATAAGTTGGTTAATAAGGTTAAATAAATATCAAACCTAAAGTATAATCATATATAAACTAAATTTCAATATTAAAATAATATTTTACTTCTACATATTAAGTTTTTTTTTTTTTTTAACTTTTAACATATTATATTTAATTTATTAGTTTTAATATATTGTTGGACGTCAACCATTATCATTTTAAAGATACAATTTTGGAACGATTTGTATAAAATACTTAAATTATTAATTTTAATATAACATTACATGGTCAAATTAAATATAAATTTTAGTTTAACTTAAACAACCCAAAGAATATTTTGTAAATAGTTAAAAGTGATTAGTTGTAGTGTTTTTCTAATAATGATTATAAGTTGGTTAATAAGGTTAAATAAATATCAAACCTAAAGTGTAATCATAAATATACTAAACTTCAATTTTAAAATAATATCTTTACTTCTACTTATAAAGTTATGTCTTTAACTTTTAACATATTATACTTAAATTATTGGCTTTAATATGTTGTTGTATGTAAACCATTATCAGTTTAAAGCTACAACTTTTGAACAGTTTGGACAAAATACTTAAATTGTTATTTTAAATATAACATTACAATGTCAACTTAAATATAAATTTCAGTTTCACTTAAAAAACCAAAGAATATTTTGTAAAATGTTAAAAGTGATAAATTGTAGTGATAAATGCAAAAACTAAATTGTAATCTCAAATTAACTAAAATATTTTCTAAATATATTTTTATAATCGTTAAAAGTTTTTAAATAAATAGCTTAAAATAACTTACAATAATAATAGTTAAAAATAACTCTATATAAATGATTATATTGTTATCTTTAAAATCAAAAAACAATGTTTGAATTTTTAAATAACTATAATCATAAAAATTAACACGTTAAGCAAATAAATTATAAAAAATTAACTAACAATAACAACTACTATAAATAACATTAAACCATATATTATATTTAATTTTATTCATGTGTAACTCGCGGGTAGAAGTCATTCAAATGATTGAGATTATGTAGTTATAATAGATGTATATATTATCAATTTATCATATAGTTCAAAATAATCAATCCATTATATCAATTTAGTATACGAAATTTATATCAAATTTAACAATGTTATTGCTATATTAAAACAGTCGTTTGAAACACCCAACTCTTCATATTTCCATATAATATACTTAATTTATTAACTTAAATATGTTTTTAGTTGTAAACAATATTATAAATAGAAGACTTTGTGACTTATCAATATGATATATTTAATTTGTTAACTTCAATATATCGTTAAATAAATAACATACATTAATATATCAAATAAGCTTAAAAATTTAGTGTAAAATTTAAAACCTAAAGTAAATATAAACTGATAATGGTTTATATATATATATATATATATATATATATATATATATATATATATATATATATAACATAGTTAAAAGGAAAACATTAAATATAATAAATATAAAAGAACCTAAATTGATGAATCGAATTAACTAAAAGGTGTTTGAAAACTATATTTTATAATAACTAAATTTTAATTTAGTTGTTTTTAAATTAATTTATAATAATAATAGCTAAAATAGTAGAAACTTAGATATTAAATTATGTTCAAACAGTTGTTGATAATTTAAATAATCAGCATGATGAAATTAAAACACCGTCAACTTTTTTTTAAAAAAAAAATTAATAAATCATAATAGTAGTAAATTAAAATAGTTGACAAATATAACTAATGTTATCTATTTATCTATATATACTTATAAAGGAAACATTTTCCTTTCATCATATTCATTTGAAACTCCTATGACTTCTCAATTTTTTTTTTCTAATAATGATTATAAGTTGGTTAATAAGGTTAAAGAAATATCTAGCCTAAAGTGTAATCATATGTAAACTAAACTTTAATATTAACATAATATCTTTACTTTTACTTATAAATTTATATGTTTAACTTTTAACATATTATACTTAATTTATTAGTTTTAAAATTTTATTGTATATAAACCATTATCATTTTAAAGATATAATTTTTGAACAGTTTAGATAAAATACTTAAATTGTTAATTTAAATATAGCACTACAGGGTCAACTTAAGTATAAATTTTAGTTCAACCTAAACAACCCAAATAATATTTTTTAAATAGTTAAAAGTGATAAATTGTAGTGTCTTTCTATTAATGATTATAAATTGGTTAATAAGGTTAAATAAATATCAAACCTAAATTGTAATCATAAACAAACTAAATTTCAATATTAAAATAATGTCTTTAGTTCTACTTATAAAATTGTGTCTTTAGCTTTTATCATATTATACTTAATTTATTTGATTTGAAATGTGTTTTATGTAAATCATTATCAGTTTAAAGCTACAACTTTTGAACAGCTTGGATAAACTATCTAAATTGTTAATTTAAATATAACATTACAGTGTCAACTTAAATATTAATTTCAGTTCCACTTAAAAAACCTAAAGAATATTTTGTGAATATTTAAAAGTGATAATTGTAGTGCTAAATGCAAAAATTAAATTGTAATCTCATTTTAACTAAAACATTTGCTAAAAATATTTTTATAATCATTAAAATTTCTCAAATAAGTAGTTTAAAATAACCCACAATAACAATAGTTAAAGATAACTATACACAAGTGTAATCATATATAAACTAGATTTCAATATTAAAATAATATTTTTACTACTACTTATAAAGTTGTGTTTTTTAACTTCTAACATTTTATACTTAATTTATTAAGTTTAATATATTGCTGAATGTAAACCATTATCATTTTAAAGATACAATTTTGGAACAATTTGTATAAAATATTTAAATTACTAATTTAAATATAACATCAAAGTGTCAACCTAAATATAAATTTTAGTTTAACTTAAACAAACCAAAAAATATTTTATAAATAGTTAAAAGTAATAAATTATAGTGTATTTCTAATAAGGATTATAAGTTGGTTACTAAGGTTAAATAAATATCAAACCTAAAATGTAATCATAAATAAACTAAATTTCAATTTTAAAATAATATATTTTATTCTACTTATAAAGTTATGTCTTTAGCTTTTAACATATTATACTTAATTTATTAGGTTTAAAATGTTGGTGTGTGTAAACCATTATCAGTTTAAAGTTGCACCTTTTGAACAGTTTGGACAAAATACTTAAATCATTAATCTAAATACAACATTACAGTGTCAACTTAAATATAAATTTCAGTTCCACTTAAAAACCAAAGAATATTTTGTAAATAGTTAAAGGTGATAAATTGTTGTGATATATGCAAAAACTAAATTGTAATCTCAATTTAACTAAAATATTTCCTAAATATATTTTTATAATCGTTAAAAGATTTCAAATAAGTAGCTTAAAATAACTTACAATAACATTAGTTAAAAATAACTCTACATAAATTATTATATTGTTACCTTTAAAATCAAAAAACAAAGTTTGATGTTTTTAATAATTATAATGATAGAAATTCAAACATTAAAAAAATAAATTAAAAAAAATTAATTAACAATAACAACAACTACAAATAACGTTAAACCATATATTATATTTAATTCTATTAATGTGTAACTTACGGATAGAAGTCATTCAAATGTTTGAGATTATGCAATTATAATAGATGTATATATTATCATATAATTCAAAATAATTAATATATTTTATCAATTTAGTATACGAATTATTATATCAAATTTAACAACAACGTTATATATATATATATATATATATATATATATATATATATATATATATATATATATATATATATATATATATATATATATATATATATATATATATAAAGACTTCAACTATATAGGTGTTTCTGCGCAACGTGCGGGCATTCACCTAGTTTTATAATAATAGTATGATATGATATGGAGGTTTCAGTTGCATAATATGATAGAAAAAATGTTTCTTTTATAATTTAATATGATATGACTATATTTCCAAGGGAAATTTATAGATTTTGTGCATGCAGTTTGCTCAAATATGCACTTTTAGTCCAATTTTTAAATTTTTTACGTGGATGGTCCATCTGGTTTCGAAATCTTGCACCAGAGTTTCCTGAGTCAATTACCTTCTAAGAAGTTATGTTAGGCACATGCGAAATGGAAAAAAGGCCTTTTTTTGTAAACTATTTTGACATTATTCTAATAATTCATGGACCATTTATGTAAATTATTAGAAACAATGACCCATAGAGGCTTTAGCCACATGACACTCATTCTCACCTTCGTCATCTCTCACTCTTGCCTCCAACTCCTCCAACTTCTGCCATCTCTTTCTCTCCTTCAACTCTAATTACATTCTCCGTCATCTTTCTTTCTTCCCCGACATTAGAGAAGATGTTGAAGGGAGGTGTTTGATATTCGTTGACCCTAAATCGCTCTGATTCACCTTGCCTCCTAGCTTTACCTAATACATTGTTTTCTTCATATTTCTAGATTGCGGCAGTGCTCGTGGTTTGCCAGAGATGAAGAAACCACCTTCACCAATCTCTTACCTCTTCCACCAATCCCTCACTTCTCCCACCTATGATCCATTTTATCTTCTTCCTTACATATTACCAGAGTTTCACTCTCCCTCTCTGCCAAAGATATTGAAGACAAGAAGTATCAACAAGCTATCACATTGTCAGAAATATTTAGAACAAGTGTGTTTTTGTTACCGAAGATGTATTTGATCCGATGGTTTTCATGGAGGAAGTTTTATTAAAGTTTAATTATTTTGGATGTATGTTTTTTTCTATATGATTTCGAATATATGTTTCAAATAATGATATGTGTGATTATGGATATGATTTTTAGGGTTTTAAATTTTGAATGCATGTTCTTGCTGTGAATATGTTTCTTAATTCCAATGGTAGTGATGGGGTCTTTAATAGTTTAAAGAGTATATTATAGTAATGGTGATGGTTGGTAATTTATGACTATTATAATGTTGATTGGTGATAGTGGTGACAATGATGGTGGTCATTAGTGAAATAGTGTCAATTATGATAGAGTTTAGTAGAGTAGTGGTGACATTAGTTTTCTGAGAATGAGGGGAGGGTTAAAAGGCATGAATATTAGGATGGTATGTTGATGGAGGATTGATGAGGTGGTAGATGTTGGAATAACAAAAAAATATTACAGTTTTAGTCTTTGTGGGGATATGGGTAGGCTAGGGGTCCTTAGTATTTTAATATATGAAATAAATAAAGTTAATAAGCAGAAGGATAAAATTTTCATATTTAAAAAAAGTAACATCCAAGATGTTAGTTTTAACTTCCCATAGGCCTCTGATGTAATATCTAGAAACCATATGATCGACCATGTAAAAAATTCAAAAGTTAGACTAATGGTGCATATTTAAGCAAGAACTAAAACTGTAATTTACTCTATTTCAAAAAATATACAAAATTTATTTCATTTTTATTAACTTTATTTAATAAATATCTATTAGATAAGATATTTTCAACAATAAGTTTTTCTTAAATATTGTGATAAATATAAACTTACATGTAAATGTCAAAATCACATATAACCTACAAATAAATATTGTTGAAAGTATATACTCATAAAAGATGTTCTTCTAAATTTTGTTACACCTGTTCTCCCAGTATGTTTTTAGATTATTTAAGTTGGATCTATTAAGTTTTGGGATTTTCTCTAGGTGGCAGTGTGACGGATTTAGGGGGCATGGTGCAACCAGTTCACGATGCAAAGTTTAATGATACTCGTGACGCGAAGGGCTTGATGGGTGAAATCCTAGATGTAACACCACAAATTTTCCAAAAATTTTCAAAGCTATGATTATAAAATATTTTTGGAAATTAACATGCATTTAATAAAAACCCGGTCTCACAAAAATATTACCAATTAAAGCATTGGGTTTTACCATTAAGCATCAATATAATCATAACAAACAAATAAGACTTACATCAATGTCATTAATAAGGAACCTAAAAAGTTCCACTCCATTCTTTATCACATGACTTCTAACTTTCATCTATTATCCTTTACCCTCATATATAGATACATGATATTAAAAAGAGATACGTAAAAAAAACTGACTCGTGAGCTACATGGGTTTGTGATCCAAAACTTTTCAAAGCAATTATATGAAAATATTTTCATACATAACTTAACATAGTTTTAGACTATAAAATATTTCAAAGCATTTCCAGGAAAAAATCTTTTCATAATTCTCATAAATATTCCTTCATATATTAGCATTTCATTTCAAAAGACATCTTTCCACATTTCATTCTCTTTTATCATTAAGGGCTAATTCTAGCACTAAACCATTGCCATTTTTATACTTAGGGTACCACCCCAACTCTAGAACAAGGTGGAAGGAACAAATCAATACGCCAAGACATCATGCTAATCAGGACATATGTCTACCAAAGAGGAGGCGCCACCCCGATAGATTCCTCTAGATCCCGTTATGGAGACATCATGGCACGACAATATATTATTTACATTACTTTCCAATTCTTTCCATTACTTTTCATTTCTTTTTATTACTTTCCATTTCTTGTCATTACTTTCCAAGATTTACATATTTCATACGTTTGTGTCAAAATACTCATTTCAAAAGTAAAGAATCTATATTTCAAAATATTTCAAACACATTTTCAAAACATTCTATCTTCCAAAACGTTCTTTGCTTTCAAAAACATTATTGCCTTCACGACATTCTTTCAAAACATTTGACACTTTCATTTCAAAACATTTCATATATCAAACATTAGTGTTTCATTATCATATAATCATTTTGCCATGTACCCCAAAGTGGGAAAATGCCAACATGTACCCACCTTAATCACATGAAGGTTAGTCAGTCCTCTTCTAGTCCCTTTCCTTAGATAAATACCCTTCAAACACTACCTATATAGTATACACATAAGTCATTAAAAATAACCACAATACCCATCATAGATTTTTAACATTTATATATTCCCCATAAGCTTATTTACTTCTTATTAGCTTATATATAAAGTTTGAAGGCAATTGGTGGTCGTTTACTAGGTTAACCATGAAAAAAAATACACTTAACATAACACCTGACATGGCCCCGTGTCACATTACACTACAATGACACGCCCTGTGTCAAGCCTGACACGACCTTGTGTCACTTATGCCTATTGTGATACGCCCCCAAGTTAACCTTGTTGCGCACCTATTTTGAAAAATTTTAGTAAACACTTTATAACTTTTTCCCTAGACCTCAAATGGCCACGAAACTTTACCAGTTGGTGATTTAGGACTAATTAAAGGCTATCAACTTCTCAAATACTCACATAATCCCTACCTCATAATGAATTAATCATTAAAACCTTTAGATGTGATCAAAGCTATAAGAAAGCATAAAATGACGTTTAAGCATTCTAGTTAGCAATTAAGCTCTTAATAATCAAGGTTCTCATCCAACATCATTCTAAACCACCTTTAATGCTTCCCAAACATATTTGGAGGATGTTTTATCATGTCAAGAAGTTTAATTTAATTTGTTAAGTCCTCACTTTACAAAGTAAGCTTATAATGCTCAAAATTACACAATTGAAAAGATTAATAACTTAAGTTGCTCATTCTTGTATTCTAACTATTGTTAATTATTACAAAGTTATTCAAAACATCATTGGATTTTTTCAAGTATACACGAACACAACTAAACCCATTGTAATTACATAAACTATGGAATCCTCAATTCTATTCTATGTTTCCGAAATTGCCCTTATGACCAATTATTCCATAAATTAAACTATATATCACTTAAGTCTTCATGTTTTTACAATTAGATCATGTTATTAGTATCAATTAATGTCGATGAATATAATATACACATTAAATGCTCATATACAAATAATCCCATTATTTTCATCACCATTTCCCCCAAAATCATCTCAAATCCAAGTTTATGCATAATCCTAACATCATGGTTGAGTATGAGCATTACAATTGGATTTATTGTTTTCGAACATCTTCTAGGTCATAGAATCTAATCCCAGTTCATCATCAATTGCAATGACCCTAATTTGAATTTTCTAGAGTTCATGATGGTTTTCACCTGAATCCTCAAATCCATCAATAAGATGATTAGAATGAGATTAGGATCATCAAAAATAATCAAGGGAGGTTATAAAACCAAACCATAAGTCATGAATTCAAATTTGAGAGCTAGAGGAAAAGTGATTCTACCTTACATGATCTCAATCCTTTGTTATAACTTCAATCTCTTGATATATCTTCACTCGAGCATGAAATCCTCTCCAAAATCTCCATCATCTTGGCCCCAAACTCTCTCCATCATGAAATGTCTGAAGTGGGGGAAGGGTTGCACCCTATAATCCTGATTTTACAAATTTAATCCCTTATATTTGCAGCTTTTGACCAAAACTACCCAAATCCCAATATTTTCTATTTTAACAAAAAGGTTTACATAATACTTCATTCCTCATCCATTACATAGATTTAATAGTTTATTTCTCATTAAATGAGTTAACCCTTTGGTAAAACATTTTACCAAATCGACACTTTTGGTCCCTGAACTTTGAAATGTTATTATTTAAACCTTTTTTCTTTCTAATCTTCATATCAAATAACAATATGATCATTCATTAATGATTTAATTATGTAAATAATCCATTATTTAATTATTTTATTAAATTAAGAACCTAGTCTTAAATTTAGGATGTTAAAAATAACTACCTCTTAAAATGATTCCTTCCTCGGAATCACATTGCGAGCCATCTTATTGGAAACCCTTCCCATTACTTTTCAATTTCTTCAATAAACATGTAACCTTGGTTATTTTTTTACATTTTTAGTCCACCTAATAATAAATAATACATAATTAGGGGTTATTAACCCTCTCAGATACTTTTACCATTTTGTCACCTTTTTGAACTTTTACAAATTACTCAAAAAATGGTATCAAATATTTTAATAAATATAGTATAATCATGTTCCAACAAAGTTTAAGGCATGTGATAAGCCTTATCGAGTCCTTTCAACCTTTAAGCCATCTGACCACATCCTTAAGCATTCTACATTGCCTAAGTATATCCTTTCGTGCTTCAGCACGCCACCATTATTTCTTTATTTTCTAATCCTATTAGTAATTTATTACAAAGACTTAGCTTCCAAATATCTTTTTATTTTATCCTTTTTAACATCCTTGGGTATCATAGCCTCATCATAACGTAGTATATACAACTTACTTGAACACCTGTTGATTTCTATTGTCTACATACTGACATCTCATATAACATACATGCCAAAACACGCTATGGTACACATAGCATTTCATTTATAATACTATAATCATAGTTAATCCATTGGTGGGTTTTATACTTTCTTTTTATAGGTCTTTATTTCAAAGTCGTAATACTGCCACTTTGCCTTGAAGATATATATCATGTTCATTCATACTAGTAATTTTCTCCTTCTACATTTACCAACTTAACCATATATATTGCTATAAATCATATACTTTTGTATGAAAAGGTACCATACCATCCATGCCCATGTCTGATTCCCCACCTTGTCCATATCATATTTCATTCACTTTAACTGTCATGACAAACCAAAATCTTATTTCATGAGTTAACGCATTTCTTAAGCCTACAAGCCTAAGCATATCATGACAAGAAGATCTAAGGCACATGGTGTTGTTTCAAGTTAATATTTCAAAATCTTGTTGGGTCCGAATTATCTCGTCACTTGTAACTTGATTTTTCTCGGTTATCTACCCCTTAAAGAAATGAAGGCACTTCTTTTAAGGTTATATCAAAAGATGATCCTCATCATGTAGCAAGATGTTTTGTTTATCTCTTCCTGGGGGCTCGTTTCCTCACATTTAGTCTCATGGATCTCGTATTCCACCTTTTCCTTTCACCATTGATCATATATAGCTTTATTATAGTTTCATCCTTAATGTTTCCTTCAACATTGTTGCTCGACTACTTGACTATTCCATTAAGTGTTTCATCAATTTAACTTCTCAAGTACCATGATACTTGACTTCTTTCTATTTATTTTTCTCTCCTTATGAATATATAACTAACTTTTACATCAATTCATTTTTTCGTTCTCTAGTCACAGTCACGTGGCTCATAATGCTTTGAGTCAAAGTTCTATTCTCTATATGAACTCATCATAGAAGGTCCCTTTATCACAAGTCTGCCCGATCTTTCCTCTGGTTATCAAATCTAGATTAGCTGCAATACCCAAACCTAGCACTGAATTGTATTTGAGTGTTCTTGGTCTACATTATCAAGTTTCATAGCTTGGAATTTCTAAAGCTGGTATCCTTGGTTTATTAATGTCACCAATATTTATAAGCATCACGTGTTGCTTTTACTCAACCCCTAAGTTTTGTGATCTCTTATAACATCACAACATCACACTTCCATATCCTTCTTACCATTTAACCATTAAAACAAATGAGGGCGTTTCTTTTAAGGTCCAAGTTACCCTATGATTCTCACACCGTAGTAGTTCATCTCTCTAACTCATTCGTAGAAATTTCAAAAGTTTCCTTTACTCATCATCGTCTTCTTGACATTCTTTATCAATAAACTTCAAGTTTTTATTACTTTCCACACTTTTTTAGTACTATAAGATCCTTGATATTCAGTTTGAATTCTTTAATATTTCATCATGTGAAATCTTCTTCCTCCTTGATCGAGCATCAAACATCTTCCTAATACTGCTCCTTCATCACCAAGTTAACATATCTTGAAGTCTAATACCTTCTGACACCCTCATCACATTCTCCATGTAATCTTAACTTTCCATTACCAATCATGGAACTTGTAAGTAGGGCTTACAAAGTTCCTCCCATTAAATTGTTCATCACGATAATCTGGTACTCTAGGTTAAGGTACTCTCATGGATTTATCATCATCACTTTTAGTTTTCATTATTTTCATGCTTTGAGGTGGTTTTCATCTTGGTTGTCTTCTTTTTAGGCCTGAGAAATAAACTCAAGTATCTTACACTATTCTTCTATCCTTGTAGTGATTTCACTCACCAATCTAGTGCATTAGGTTAATGCACCACTACTCGCCTTTTACTAGTGTCTTGATTACACAAGGACAATCTTCTTTAATAGTTATCATCACACTATACACTCAATATCGTTGTCTTCTGGTTGCCAACTCCTTAGGATTCCAATAGATCTCATTGAGGCAAATGCATCATTTTCCTTCCCAGGCTGTCTCGTTCGTGCTTTCTTGTTCTTACTTTCCAATATAGTCCTTTATATCAAAGTATTTACTTTCATCTAATTATGGAGTTCATGATTCCATTCCATTCTTTTATCAATTAATTTGATTGCAACTTGAAATTATCATTCTTATATAGTAACATAAGCTTGTCCCAATTTATCAACTTCTATTAATTTCTCAATCATAAATCTCGAATTCAAATTCTTGTCCTATTTTAGACTTTTACCAAAAGTCAATTATGTCCCTTTTTAGCTTGTTGATTGTGAACAAATTGAATAGCTCAATTCACTTCATTACTTGGTGTTTCAAACTCACCATTGATAGTACTTAATGGATACAAACTAAATTTCAAGTAAGATCAAATGTACACCAAGTAATTTTCCTTTTATACTAGTTGTTTGACTTTTACAGAAAAGACAAAGCTATAAAAAGTTTCCCATTATCCATTAATCATGCTTTAAACTCCTTCACATCCCTTATTTGACATAAGGTATGTGTTCATTGAGTCCTTAACTCACTCGAATCGTTACCACATTTCAAAAAACTCTTTCATGGGCCCTATAATATTATATCGACATCATACATAACCGACCTTGACTTCACCACTAAAAGGTTATGGTCCACTGGTTTAGATTTTCCATACACTAGTCTTACTTCCATTAGTCACTATAGAAGCACTCAATGTAGCATTCTATGACTTCATATAGTCTTATCTAAAGTGTCATAGGCATCTACCTATGGCAATTCTCATCATCATTCATTACATACGATACTACCAACATTAATTCATGGCAATCCTATGTATCATTCAAACTTTATATAACCAAAGTCTAGGCCTAGGATATGAATGATCCAATCCTAATTCACTTAAACTATGGATCTGATACACAACTGTAACACCCTAAAAATTTCAAACTTGTACAAAGCAATGGTTATAAAATGTTCTCGGGAATTAACTCGTATATAATAAAAACTCAGTCCCACAAAAACATTTACAATTAAAACATTAGGTGTTACCATTAAGCATGAATATAACCATAACAAGAAAATAAGAATTACATTAATGCCATTAATAAGGAACTTAACAAGTTCCACTCCATTCTCTATCACATGACTTCTAACTTCCATCAATCATCCTCTACCATTATATATAACCTGAAATACATGACATTAAAAACAAATACATAAGGCAAAATGTATCATGAGCTACATGAGTTTGTGACCCAAATTTTTTCAAAGCCTTTATATGAAAATCTTTTCATACATAACATAACATAGTTTTAAACTATAAAACATTTTAAAGCAATTTCAAGAAAAACTCTTTTCATACTTGTGATAAATATCATTTCAGATCTTACCATTTCATTACAAAGGACATCTTTCCACATTCATTCTCTTTTATCATTAAGGGATAATTCTAGTATTAAACTATTTCCATTTTTACACTTAGGGTACCACCCCAAGTCTTGACCATGGTGGAAGGAAGAAATGAATTTTAACACCTCAAATTTTAAACCAAAATTTTCATTTTTAAATTACCCAAAATATTGTTCATAAACCAAGTCACTGGAAAAACAAAAGTATCAAATACAATTTATCACCACAAAATATCAGAGTGCAAAAAAATGCCCAGTAACAAATCTCCCAACGAGTATGTACAATCAAACCTTCGCCTTCCCGCGATCCACAAATGTACCCGAAACATATATAATCAACAATTTTAAGCATGAAGCTTAGTAAGTTCCCCAAAATACCACATCCAACACCTCATAAACAAACAACTATGGGTTATAACAACCCTGGGGACGATCAGTAGTCCCAGTGGGCAAACAGCTCGCCCTATGGATTATCAGCAACCCTAGAAACGACCCGAAGTCTCAGTCACACATAAACAACATAACACAGTAATAATAACTAGAACCAACAGGTCATCACATATACATCTATTCGACAACACATGTAAGAATAAGTGAGGAGACTCACCTGATACTGATGACAGAAAAATCTCACACCCGAACTGCCAGAACTAGACTCCACCTAATAAAAACAACAAGTAACACTAGTCAATTGAGGTCATTATCCTGAATCACAAGCCCAAATCCCATAGCTACGCTCCTTGAGGGCAAAAAGAAATTTTTTCCCCTTCCATGGTCCAAAACCCTAAATCCTTAACCAAAGTCAAAAGTCCGCAAAAAGTCAACCGCCCAACACGTACGTTGGGCGTACACTTCCTACGTGTCGTGTACTCGAAGAATCAGATGGGTCAGGGTCGAGCCTGGCTACACTGGGCGCACCTCTCCTGATCCCAAAATCACCCCCAAACATCTTAATCCATAAGGACTTGAAATCCAAACAAAGATCTGACCTCCATAGAACGTCGTAATCCATAAAGTCCATAACTTTAAGCTTTTGCTTAGCTGAAATAAGCTTAAATCTCAAAACCCTAACTTAAATCATACCTAAAACCATTACACTCTTGCATGGGAAGAAAAGGACCTTCAAGAAAATAGTTTTATGAATCTGCAACACCTAAGACACATGAAAGGACAACTAATGTGCTCTGGAGTGCACCATACTCACAAAGATCCAAGCTTGGGACAAAAAAGCTCATAATAACCCATTTAAGGGATCTAGAAACAAACACATCAAGGTATAAACCTTATACCTTCAATAGATGCACAAGGTGAGGTAGTTTCTAGATCCACAAGCTTGGAAGCAACACCACCTTCTTCAATAGTCTTCTTCTTCAAAAAGAGAACACCAAAATCACTAACAAGCTTCAAAATCTTCACACACAAGGCTTAGGCTCGAGATTAGGGTTTGTAAGGAGTGGAGCCTGATGAGAAATATCCAAGGGAGGCGTAAGGTGGATTAAATAGGGAGAAAACCCTAAATTTAGGGTTGAGGAGCGGAGCTAGTATGCCCCGCGTACCATATATACACCCAACGTACTAGCATGCACCTCACGATTCCATAGTTCGATCATGTACGTTGCGTGTATCTTACGTGCGCCTAACGTACAGGCTGAATGCAAGGCTTTTTTGTCACAAAGGGACAAATATTAAAAATTTAATTAAGCGAAGGACTAAAATGAAAATACCTGAAAACCAGACGTTACAATTCTCCCCCAGTAGAATCAGACTTCACCCTCGAAGTCAAGCTTAGAAATCAGATCAGGGTAGTGCTCGCGCATCTCAGTCTCGAGCTCCAAAGTTCACGGTGAACCTTTCCGGTATTACTACTGAACTCTAACCAAGTTCACTAAGTTTTTCCTCAAGGTGTCCCATCTTCGATCCAGAATAGCCACAGGACTCTCAATGTAATTTAGGCGATCATCGACCTGAATGTCCTCTAAAGGAACCACCGCTGTCTCGTCAGCTATACACTTCCTCAACTGGGAAACATGGAAGGTATAATGAATCTACCTCAACTCCTCCGGTAGCTCCAACCAGTAAGTCATCTTTCCCACATGGGCCAACACTCTGAAAGGGCCAATAAACTAGGGCCCAGTTTGCCCTGCTTTCTAAAGCGGATATCACCCTTCCGGGGTGATAACTTCAAAAGCACCAAATCTCCCACCTGAAACTCTAACTCAGAGCGTCGCCGATCCACATAACTCTTCTGGCAGCTCTGGGTCGTCAACAACCTCTATCTAACTTGTTGGATAAACTCGGGCGTCTTGAGCACTATCTCAGTGCTCCCCACGAATTTATGGCTGACCTCGCCCCAACAAATAGAAGTCTGTGACCTCATCTTATACAAAAGCTCAAAGGGAGGACCAATGTTGGCATGATGGATGTTGGTATAAGAAAACTTAGCCAACAGGAGATAGGAGTCTCAACTTCCACCAAAATCAATGATGCAGGCATGTAGCATATCCTTGAGTATTTGAATAGTCTGCTCGCTCTGACCATCGTACTATCGATGATAGGAAATACTGAAATTCAACCGGGTGCCCAAATCTTCGTGAAACCTCTTCCATAATCTGCAAGTAAAATGAACATCCCGCTCCGACACAATGGAAGTCGGCTCCCTATGTTAAGCCACCACCTCTTGGATATAAATCTCAGCAAGCTTCTCTACAGAAGAGCCCTCACTTATGGCCGCAGTGAGCACTTTTCGTCAAACAATTCACTATCACTGAGATAGCATTAAAACCCCTCATAGTGTTTGGCAATTATGTAATAACATCCATTGTGATCTATTCCCACTTCCACAGTGGAACCTCCAAGGGCTGTAACTTGCCGTGAAGGCATTGGTGCTCAGTCTTGACCTTCTGGCAGGTCAAACATCGCTTTACTAACCAGGCCACTTCCCTCTTCATACATAACCACCAGTAACTATGCTTCAGGTCAAGATACATCTTAGTAGCCCCTGGATGAATGGAAAATCTCGACTTGTGGGCCTCCTGCATCAATATCCGTCGAGCCCCACCAGCATAAGGCACCCAAACCCGCCCGTGAAGAGTTAAAACCCCCTTGATGTCGATATCAAATGTTGAAATCTGACCAATCACCCCCTAACTTTTTCAATTTTCTTCATTTATGGCCTCCAATCATGCTTCTTTTGTTCTTTTCCAACATTGAGGTCATCACAATCATCCTCATAGACACATCTTGAATCGAGGTACTCACCGCCCTCTAGCTCAAGGCATCAACCGCCAAATTGGCCTTGCCTTGGTGATACAGAATCTCACAGTCATAATCTTTCACTATATCCAACCACCTCCTTGGCCTCATGTTTAGGTTAGGCTATTCCAAAAGACATCTTAGGCTCTTATGGTTTGTGTACACGACAATAAAGATAGTGGCACCAAATCTTGAGAGCGAAAACCACCTCCCCCAATTCCAAATCATGAGCGGTATACTTCACTTCATGAGGCTTCAGCTGACTCGAAGTCTATGCAATCACATGCCCCCTCTACGTTAAAACAACACCCAACATTGAAATGGATGCATTGTAGTAGACCACACAACCCTCAACTCCCTTAGGGAGGGCAAGTATTAGTGCCTCACACAGTCTCTGGAAAAGATTCTTGAATGATGTTTGCTGCTCAGGCCCCCAACTGAACAAAACATCCTTCCTCGTTAACTTGGTGATAGTAAAAACAATCTTGGAGAAGTCTTGAATGAAACTCCGATAATATCCTGCCAAAACGAGGAAGCTTTGAATCTCATATGGATAATTCAGCACTTCCCACCGCATCACCACCTCTATCTTGGCTGGGTCAACCAAGATACCGTTCTGGTTGATTAGGTGTCCCATAAGTTGAACCTCGCGCAACCAGAAGTCACACTTGGAGAACTTGGCATAGAGCTTCTCCATTCTCAAAAATTCGAGAATCTCGCGCAGATGCTCTTCATGCTGCTCTTTATCTTCAGATAGACCTAAATGTCATCGATGAAGACGATCACCGATCGATCCAACATGGTCCTGCATACCCGATTCTTGAGATCTATGAACACCTCCGGTACGTTGGTGAGTCCAAAAGCCATCACCATGAACTCATAATGTCCATAACGAGTTCGGAAGGCCGTCTTCTGAATATCCTCCTCTTTCACACTCATCTGATGGTAACCAAACCTCAAATCGATCTTGGAAATCCAAAATGCCCCATACAACTGATCAAAAAGTTCATCAATCCTCGGAAATCGATAAGGGTTCTTCACTGACAACTTGTTCAACTCCTGGTAATCAATGCACATCTGGTGTGAACCATCCTTCTTCTTGAAGAAAAGGATAGGTGCTCCTCATGTAGAACTGCTTGGGTGAATAAAACCCTTTCCTAACAGCTCCTGAAGCTGAGAGGATAACTCTCGCATCTCAGGAGGTGCACAACGATACGGTGCCTTGGCAATTGGCGCAACATCTGGGATCAGATTGATCTTGAACTCCACTTGCCTCTTAGGAGGCACACCAGGTTATTCCTCAGGGAAAACATCAGGGAACTCACGCACAACAGGAACATCAACAATAGAAACTGATGTCTTCTCATCAACTCAAGTATCCACCACATATTCCAAATAACCCAGGCACCCATGTTGTAAACTCTGTCTTGCCCTAGCGGCTAAACAAAAAACTGATCCTGACGTAGTTCCTTCGCCATAAACGGTCAGCACTCCTCCACTAGTATCTCGAACCATCACCAACTGCCGCTCGCAGTCAATTAGATCCCCAAATCAGTTCAACCAATCCATACCCACGATCACACAGACATCTCTCATCGCAATAGGGATAAGATCTATCGGATATCTAACACAAAATATCTCTAAAACAAAACCCCGATAGATGTCAATAACGAAGACCGGACGCTCATCAGGTATAGAGACTCTCAATGCCCTGTTCAAGGCCTCCAGCACAATACTAAAACCATGACAAAAAGATGATGACACAAAAGAACGAATCGCACCCCAGTCAAACAACACAAGCACATGTACAAAATTCACAAGGAAAGTACCTACATGAACAATAACATAAGAAAAATTAATAAATTAGTAGAATAATAAAGAACACATACCAACAACGACGTCTAGAGCTGCTCGGGCCTCCTTTACAATCAACTAAAATTCTCTCCCTCGAACTTTCGGTGTCTCGGCCTTCCCCTACCGGTCATCAGTAATATGTAGGGACACGGGGTCTAGAGTCTGAATCGCCCCAGATACAAGTTGAAGACAGTCGACCCTGAAATGACTTGTCTAGTTGCAGTAGAAGCAAACCTGAAATCCCATCGGGCAATCCCTAGCGAAATTCCTCTCCTTGACACACATGTAGCAAGCAGTCCCTGATCGACAAGGTCCTTCATGCCCCTTGTCCCACTTACCGCAAGTACGACCCTTCTTGCCTCCGAATCTTGATTCAGGGGGCTTGAGCCTCTTAGTCACCGACTGCGACTGTACTAGCGTCCTATCTCTCATGTGGATCTCCCTCTCCTCTCTAGCTTGGGTCTCCAACTCAATCTCTCTCCTCCTGGCATTGGTTTGCAGCTTAGCCAATGTCCGATATGAAGTTTTCACCATAAACTCATAAATATCCCTCCTCAAAATACTCAGATACCGGCTCATACATGCTAAATCAGTCGTCACGTGCTCATTGCAAAATTTGGCCCTCTCATTAAATATCCTGGTGATCTCAATCACCATCTCTATCTTCTACTTTAGAGACAGGAACTTCTAGGCCAACCCCCACTCTCTCTCTCTCTCTCTCTCAAACAGTGGTACAAACTCATCTATGAACATCTTAGTAAATCTCTCCCAAGTCACCGCATAATGCTCTACTAAAGTATAGTCAGTTGTCACAAACTTCCACTAGTCCTTCACTCCCAAGCGAAGCAGATTCAGTGCAAAACAAACCTTTAGATTCTCCAGACAAGAGCAAGTGTAAACAAAACAATCAACATTAGAAATCCATCTCATCGCAGAAATCAGATCATGGGTCTCATCAAACATGGGTGGCTTCGTGTTGTTGAACTCCCGATACCACAACGAATCACCCCCTGTAGTCTTGCAGCAGCAACAACTACAGTGGTTACGACAGTGGAAACCTTAGTGATGGCGGCTTAGCGCTCGTCAAAAGTCTCAATCTGTGTGCTCTTGATAGACCCAAACATCTATGGTATAACAACTTTGATCGATGTGGCCACCTCGGCGGCAACAATCCTACAGATCTCATCATCACTGACACTCGACCTCTCGGGGTCGTTGGAGCCTGAACCTCAGATAACGACCATAATGAAACACACACAAGAAAACCATTAGAATCATGCTAAAGCACATACATAAATATCCACACACTCCTACAAGTTCCTTAAGATTTCTCCTTGATCTGCATACGAATTCGGTGCTCAGGCCCAATACTACCTTACACACCACCCTGTATTTTTCTCAAGTCGTCCTCTCAAGACCCTAAGTCATAAGGACTCTATTTCTCAAGATCAGTTATACACTCACCACATCGGTTACTCATAAACACTACTAAGCATCTCGACACTCATTCTAGACTGCTCCCCAGCACTGCTCTGCCTCATAAGATCTCCGTTGTCCTTGCCATTTTCTTTGCGCATGCCAATTGTACACAATACGAGAATCGATAGACATTAGAATAAATGATTCTACCTCAAATCCACAACCAAATAAGGAGCAGGAAGAAAGGCTAAATTAGGCATTCTAAGGCTATAAAATCCTAACTATGTAAATTATACAACATACTCCAAGCAAATAGCAATGACAGATTCAATCTCATAAGAACTAACACCTAGGATAAAGGCATCACAAATCAGGCAACCCTATCACACAATTCCTACAGGATCCTTAGCCTAACACTAACTAGCATGCAATTCTATCAACTCATAAGATATCATCTCTACATTACTCATAATATAAATTAAGATCTTTTGGAAAACAACCGCTCAAGCTCTGGTTGATTGTACACACTGCTTCACTGGGTTTTTCTCTTGTAAAAATATTCATTTCTTTGAAATCTTTTTATAAAAATCTTCATATCCTTAGTTTGAGTTTGAATTACCCTAGAGTTCATCTAAATCCCTTAAACAATGGTTCTGATACCAAATTATAACACCTCAAATTTCAAAACAAAATTTTGATTTTTAAATTACCCAAAATATTGTTCAAAAACAAGTCATCGCAAAAACACAAGTATCAATTATAATTCATCGTCACAAAATATCAGAGTGCCATAAAATACCCAGTAACAAATCTCCCAGTGAGTGTGTATAATCAGACATCGCCTTCTCGCGATCCTCAGAAGTACCTGAAACACATATAATCAATAACTGTAAGCACAAAGCTAAACGAGTTCTCCAAAATACCTGATATAACACAACATAAATAAATAACTATGGGTTATCAGCAACCTTAGGGACTATCAGTAGTCCCAGTGGACAAACAGCACGCCCTGTAGGTCATCAGCGAACCTAGAGAATACCCAAAATCTCAGTCAGACATAAACAACATAACCCAATAATAACAGCTAGACCCAGCTGGTCATCACAGACATAACTATTCTACCAAACATGTAAGAATAAGTGAGGAGACTTACTTGATACTAATGACAAAAATCTCACACCTGAACTGCCGAAACTAGACTCCACCTAATAAACACAACAAGTAACCCTAGTCAATTAGGGTCATTATCCCGACTCACAAGTCCAAATCCCACAACCACGCTCCTTGAGGGCAAAAGACCATTTTCCCCTTCCATGTTCTAAAACCCTAAATCCTTAACCAAAGTCAAAAGTCAACAAAACGTCAACCGCCCAACATGTATGCTGGGTGTACACTTCCTACACTTTGCGTACTCGTAGAATCAGATGGGTTGGGGTTAAGCCTGGAGTTGTTGGGCGTACATTTCCTGATCCCAAAATAACCTCCAAATGTCTTAATCCATAAAGACTTGCAATCCAAACATAGATCTGGCCTCTATATAATGTCTTAATTCATAAAGTCCATAACTTTAATCCTTTGCATGGCTAAGATAAGCTTAAACCTCAAAACCCTAACTTATATCATACCCAAAACCATTACACTCTATCATGGGAAGAAAGGGAACTTCAAGCAAACATTTTTATGAATCTACAAGACCTAAAACACATGAAAGGACAGCTAATATGCTCTGGAGTGCACCATACTCACAAAGATCCAAGCTTGAGAACCCATCAACTAACGGTTTTGTCAAACTTGCCTCATACCAACATGCTCCAAGTAATGATACAACCGGAACTACCCAACCAACGATGCAAAAACACCCAAATTGGTCAACCAATAACAATTTTAGATCTTTGGGCAGCAAAGAAAGCCTCCATTGAAACCATTACCAGAAATCAGGACACAAAAAAGAAAATTGTTGGAGGCTACGAGGAAAGGGGTAACCGAGGAACAACCACCATATGCAATCTCAATCTAGATATCATGAAGCTAATGTTGTCTAAGGAGAACATAAGTATGTCACAACTGTTGAGATTCAAGAAATCAGTAGGTTGAATAGAGAAGAGATTGAGAAACTTCGCAGCTTCTTCACCACTATCGATAAACCAGTAGGTTCATGATTTATGGCTCAGTCTGGTAAGTACTCTACAAACTGCCCTTTAAATGGCTCTTCAACTGTATCAGACAGAATTTGGGTGGTAGACTCAGGTGCAACTGGCCATATGATGAACTCCTCTCATAATCTTTCAACATGCACCCCATTTCCATGCAATAAAAAAATAAAAATTGTCGACGAAACTTTAAAATCTGTTGTTGGAAAAGGAACCGTCAAACCTACTCCAACCATAAGCATTCATTCGAGTTTACATGTCCCAAAATCATCCGATTTTACTTTCTATTAAGTAGGTTGCATCTCAATTAAATTGTAAAGTGACATTTTATCCAACCTACTGTTTTAATCAATTAGGTTGCATCTCACTCAGTTTGGAGTATGCATTAAACATATTCGATCAGACAACGGTACTGAATATTTTAATCAAATTATTTCCCTATTCCTCACTACAAAGGGTATCATTCATGAATCCTATTGTATTGTAACCCCAAAACAAAATAGGATTGTAGAGAGAAAAAACCATTATCTTCTATTCGAAAAAAAGGTTCTTAAATTTTATTGGGGAGAAGCGGTTTGCACATCTACGTATTTGATCAATCGATTACCTAGTAGAGTCCTTAAGGTCGATCCCATATTGATATTCTTTCTGAACATTTTCCAGACCTTAAACACTTATCCCTTCCATTAAAAACATTCGGGTGTGTTTCTTATGTTCACATTCAACAAATGATCGATTGAGTAAACTTGATCAGGGAGCCTTAAAAACCATTTTTCTTGGATATTCTTCTACACAAAAGGGGTACACGTATTATCAACCAAGTTATCGAAAAATCAATGTCTTCAAAGATGTCATATTTCTTGAAAAACAAGGGTTCTGAATGGAATCGGAGAGGATCTCTACAAATGCATCGTTGTTGAAGTTCTTTCTCCAACTATGATGTAAAATGTTAGAGCTGCTGCTAACAATACAGATGTTGCTCAACAAGCTGAGAAATGGCTCAAAAATGAAAAGAAATGTATGCTTGAACTCTGTGGTGCTCTTCCACTAGTTGTTTACAACTATGTGTGTAATTCTAAGACTTCAAATGAGATTTGGGATACACTAAAGGAGAAGTATCAAGGCAATGAGAAAACAAAGATAAGCTCTGTTAAGCAGTGCATGTTAGAGTTTGGAGAGTTTAAACAGAAGGAAGGAGAATCCATTGAGCTCTATTACAATCATCTGAATGAACTAATCTACAAGTGTAACAAATATGGAGTTACAAGGTCAACAAAGGAGTTCAACTTAACTTTCATCATGGGGCTTCTCAAGAAATGGCGTAATGTCAGCTTAATGAATAAAACTCAACAAAGCTTCGACTACTTTTATCTCAATGATATTTATAATGTTTTGAAGGAACATGAAAGTGAAGTGAATGAGATAGCCCAGGAAACAAGAAGTAGTTTGGGAGGTCCTTTGGCACTGATGTTGAAGGTTGCTAGTAAAGAGGCTAAGAAAGAGTCTGATGAGAATGAGGGTTCAAAAGATGAAGGTTTGATTGTCAATTCTGATGATGATGCAGTGGCATTCTATTTGAATAACCGTGTGAAGAAATTCTTCAAAAATCCATTTAATTCGAAGTCAAGAGTAGGTGAGATGAAAGGAAGTTTTTCTAGGAAGAATGTGGTTGAAGAGAAGAAAGAGGAGAAAAAGGAATTGAAGTCTGAGGATGTGAAGAAAGAGAAAAAGATCAAGGGAGATTCTGGATTCGACACCATTATTGCAATGGAGAAAATCACATGGCAAGTGATTGCATGCTGAGGAAGCGAGATGAGAAGAAGAGTAGAGTCAAGGATGAAGCCTACTACGTGGAGAGGCTTAAGGAAGAGAGGGCGAAGACTAAGGGGACGTCCCTGGTTATGAAGGGTTTAGATGATGAGGAGGGGACTTATCAAATCTGGTCATCAGGTTCAGATGATGAGGAGATGAGAAACCCAACTCACGAAGCAATGTTCTCAAGGTTTGAGGGAGAGGATGAAGAGAATGTCACAAGAACATGCTTTATTTTGACCACTGCTCACAAGTCTCCTATGACTTCGCACGTACGTTCTCTTCTTCAATCCTTCAATATTCCTTCTAATGTGTATAATTTGATGTTATCTGAGTTTGATGAAGCAATTACTTATGTTAACGATTTGCTTATTTCTGCTAGTAGTGATGCTAAAAAGTCTAAGAATTTACTGCTAGAAACTCAGAGATGTTTGGAATCCAAGAAGGCTAGAATAGAACATTTAGGTTTACAAATAACCAATATCATGTGTGATAGAGACAGTTTGAGTTCTGATGTTAAGATTTTGCTGAAACAACTAAATATGTATTGTAATTCAGCTAAATGCTTGTATGAAAAATTAACTACATTTGTAACACCGAAAATTTCAAAACAATTTTTCATTTAAAAATAATCATTTAATTCTAAAAACACTTGTTGAAAATCTCATTCATAATCGAATTACAAAACATAACTCCATTTTTACTTGCATAGTAAACCAGGATCCTCAAAACATGACTCTTTCTCTGGTGTGTAAAATCAAGTCGGTGTCGTCCCGTGATCCTGAAAGAAACCTGAAACACATACATAACACAAAACACTGTAAGCACGAAGCTTAGTGAGTTCCCCAAAATACCACACATAACACAAATTAGCCACTCGAGGCTATAACTCTGTGGGTCCGTGGACCCTGCTCTGTGAACCCTCTAGTTCTAACTCTATGAACCTTCCGGTTCTAACTCTGGGAACCCTCCGGTTCCAACTCTGTAAACATGCACAGCATAAATCACATAGAAATAATGCAGTACAACACATAACATACATAGCATACAAATACTCTGTCACATAACTCTGATTACCTACTAAAGGTAAAGTATAGTGAGAAGACTCACCTAACAAGCAGAAAGCAGATATCCCCACACTTGAATCTCGAACTCGCCACTGCCTAACACGTAAGGCAAATACTCTCATGAATATAACTCTCGAGACTAGAATCAACCCTCTCATGGCACCCTCTTAAGGGTAAAAGACTATTTTACCCCTCTCTTGGCCCAAAGGCCACATCGCTGACCAAACCCTAAAAGTCAACGGTCAACTCTTGGTCAAAGTCAAAGTCCTCAGTCAAAGTCAACCCTCCTGGTTGACCCTGCTCGCCGAGTCAACCCGTCGACTCGTCGAGTCCCCATGCTCAGAACTTCCCCAATCCGCGACTCAACTCGCCGAGTCCCACAACTCTGAGTCCACTCGCACACAACTCACCGAGTCATCCCTTGACTCGCCGATTCTCGACTCAACCATAAAATATTGGGACTCTTCGACAAAACTCGCCGAGTCCAAGAACAGACTCGCCGAGTCTAACTCTATCTTCAACCTACTCGCCGAGTTGTTCATACAACTCGCCGAGTTCCAGGCCATCTTTATCCAACTCGCCGAGTTGTTCTTCCAACTCGTCGAGTCCCAGCTCATCTTCAAGCAACTCGTCGAGTCAACCCATGTGACTCGCCGAGTACCACCGGTCTGAATCCATTCAGAAGCACTCCAGGCCATGCAATTGATCCAAAACATAGATCTAGCCTCGTACAACCCATCCATAACGTAAAGTGGCAAACTTTACGTGAATCCAAAGAGATCTATGCGTTTTCACTCTAGGGTTTGGGTTTGGGACAAGATGGCTCCATCAACCACTCACAAACAGGGACTTTCATGCACTCTAGACCTTCTCCCTTCCAGATCTGAGGTAGAAACCTCAGATCTAACCTCCAAACCCTAAAACATCCCAAGATAAGCTCCCCACAAACCCCAAAATGATGCATCAAAGAAATAGCAGCTCAAAAATGAGATATTACCTCAAAAGAACGCCCAAACTGCAATGAAACTCGAATCCAAGCAAAGCCCCTTGCTCCAAGCCTCTTACCCTTCAAGATTTCCTCAACAATTGCTTCTCCAAGCTTCCAAATGCACTTGATCCACTCACACACGAAGGTTAGGGTTTCTGGACTTGAGGATGAGTAAGGAGGCTAAGGAAATGGATGTTTTGTTCTTTATATAGGGCTCAACCCCGAGAATTAGGGGTTTCTCCACTCAGCGCCTACTCACCGAGTCCATCTTACTGACTCGCTGAGTCGGCCACTTAACACGCGACCAAGCCGCGACTCTACTCGTCGAGCCCACTCATGGACTCGCCGAGTTGCTCTTTCCCAATTTACCCTTTTAGCCCTTCAACTCTACTCTTGATATTTCGGGATGTTACAACATTGCATCATTCATCTGACATTAGCAAAGAACAGCATGGGAAGATTTTGCCATTCGAAATGGATAAAATTAATTCGACTTCCTATGATTGTGAAAAGACAATTTCTGAGTTTGATAAGGTTCCAAATGATAGATATGCATATGGTGTTATTAGAATTGATGAATGTTTAGATGCAAATAATCTTGTTGATTGTGTGAATAAAGCCTTGATAAAAAACGAACATCTCAAAATTTTGAAAAGAACTGAGAATTCAACATCTAACTCTCAAAACATTTTGCTGATATCGAAGATTACTCTGATGATATTAGTGAAATTGAGGAGGAGGAAGTTGTTGATTGTTATCAGTTATCTGTCATTAATGTCACTTTGATGGCTAAGGGTAAAGATATTTGTTATGATTCTTCGGTTAAAGTTGACACTGACCAATCCTCGACTTCGAAAGTTCATGAACCTGACCATGTGATTGTTGAAGATAGTCAAACAGATAGTGAAGAAGATAATGATGATGCTTCGAAAGAAACAACCATACCTCGGGTTATAGTTGATCAGGTCAATGAGGAAACTGATAAGTTCAACAAAATAGTGAAGGAAAAAGTCTCTCATTATCTTGAATCAAATTCGGTGGTGTATCCAAACTTTAAATGTACAGATGAAGTTATCTTTCAAAATAAGGTGTTTGTTACTACTAAGAATGGTGATAAATTTAAACCTGAAATCAACAAAATTGTTGAAGAAGATAACAAGAAAGCTTCAAAAGAAGGGTTTTTCTCCAACCAAAGCACTATCAAAATAATCTCAACAAGAACTCTTCCACTTTTCAAAGACAAAAACCACAAAGAAATTGGGTAGTTAAAACTGAAAAACCAAAAGATGAGCAACAAGCAAATGTCGATGTTTCTCAAAAGTCAAATCAAAAAGTTAAAAATTTCAAAGAACAAATTGAAAAGATTTCAAAAGAACATGGAATTTCAATGAATAAAGTAAGAAAGAAGGTTCATTGGAAAAATATTGAGTCTCGAAAGAAACAAAACATTTTGTCCAATATATTGTCTGAAACGATTGAGTCCAAACCAGTTCAGAGAAATTCTCAAAACAAAACTTTCGTTAAGAAAACACCCGCTCAAATTCAAAAAGATTTGTCAAAAAGTCAATCACAAAAAGAGTTTTCAAAAATTCAACCACAAACTTTTTCATCCAATTCTAAACAAAATTTTCAAAACTCAAACAAAGAGAATTTTGTGAAACATCAACATTCAAAGAATTTTGTTCATCATTCTTAAAACAAAACGTTTTCACAAAATAATTTTCAAAGAAATGATTTTCAACCAAATGAACAAAGGAATTCTTCTCAATTTTCTAATCAAAAACAAATTCCAAATGGTTCACAAGCTTTTCAAAGATCAAATGTTGGTTATCAAAAGCGGTTTAAATATCGTTTTCAACCACAAGTAAAATCTGGTTTTTCAAAATAACAGTTTGAAAAGTTGAATATAAATGCAAAGAGAAATGAGACATTCAAACCAACACAACCTCATTTTCCCAATCCTCCTTCGAAGAAACCAAGAAACACTTCGTTTTCCAAAGGAAACACAGATGTGAAAAACATCAATCACTGGTTAGAAGGAAAAGGCAAACCTTATCAAAATGGGAAATTCTCTCAATAAAAGATCATGTACGCTTATGAAAGCTACTTGAATGAGTCAACAAGTGGAAGCTCTTCATCCAAGGAGTCGAATCCATCTGTTTGACAGTGGAGAGCTATCCCAAAAGTGAAAGTTGATGAGAACCGAACTAAGAAGGTTAAAAAAGAAAGTTAGTGTTAATTCTAAACCAACGAATGATTTCATTTCAATACCTTCATCTAATGAAGTGGACTTAATTGATAATTTGAAATCAAAAGTTTGTCATTGGATTTTAGGATCTTCATTTCATCATGCATTTTGTTCTAATAACCTAGGACCCAAATAACCTTGGGGACCTAAATTCTTTCACTGATTGCAGGTTTTGTGTGACGAGCAATATGATGAAAAATGGTACATTGATTGTGGTTGCTCTCATCACATGACTGGTAGAAAGGAAAACTTGCGAGACTATCGAAGACTAGATAATATTGGTGTGGTGAAATTTGGCAATAATCACAAATGTTACGTCAAAGGTTATGGTAAAGTTATGAATGGCAAGTTCCCTGTTAACAGGGTAGCATATGCCGAAGGTCTTCAACACAGTTTGATAAGTGTTTCACAACTTGTTGTGGGCACTAGCAATCAAGTTGTTTTTAATGAAGAAGGAAGTGTGATTTCAAACATTAAAACAAAAGAAGTCTTGCTCAAATCCAAAAGAAAAGGCGATATGTTTACTCTTGACATCAAACCAATAGTTGATGTTCCCTCAGTTTTTTTACTCTCGAAAGCTTCATCAGACATAAGTTGGCTATGGCATCGAAGGCTCTCTCACTTGAATATCAAGAATCTAAGTAAATTGGTGTTAAATGATCTTGTTCATGGTTTGGCAGTATTAAAATTTGATAATGATACTTTATGTGAAACTTGTGAACAAGGGAAGCAACATAAACAAGGTCATCCGATTGTCATTGATTCGAAGATTGTTGAACCTCTGGAACTTGTTCATATTCACCTTTATGGTCCTTCAACGGTTGAAACTCTCAACAAGAAGAGGTACATCTTGGTTATTGTTGATGATTTTTCTAGGTTTATTTGGGTGTATTTTCTACATTTAAAGTCATAAATAACTCAAGAAATGATTAAATTTATCAAGCACATAGAAGTGAGTTGGAAGAAAAATGTTTGTAAGATCAAGAGTAACAATGGCTTAGAGTTCAAGAACAAGTTTCTTGATTCGATCTTAACCGATAAAGGAATTTACCATAACTTTTCAACTCCATATACACCTTCACAAAATGGTGTTGTCGAAAGGAGGAACAACTCTCTTTGTGAAGCAGCAAGAACCATGCTTACATATGCAAATCTTCCACAATATCTTTAGGCTGAAGCCGTTTCGACAACTTGTTTTACTCAAAATCGATGTTTCTTTCATCATCGATTTAATATCACACAATATGGAATCATTAACAATAGGAAACCAAATGTTAAATTTTTCCATGTTTTTGGTTGCAGGTGCTTCATTGTGAATCTTAAGGATAACCTTTCGAAATTTCAGTCAAAAGCTGATGAAGGGATATTCTCATAATTCGGTTAAATAGAGGGTATTAAACAAATGAACCAAGAAACTCGAAGAAACTTTTAATCTTACCTATAATGACTATTATGTTAAAAGAGTCGAAAAATGCTTTGAACAAAATCCAGTCATTGATGAATTGAATGATGCATCAAATAGTTAGAATTCGTCAGATTTTGATTATGATTTAATCTTTGATGTTCTTGACAGGGTAATTGATGCAGAACTTTATGCTGATGATAATCAAGTACTTGAAGCATCGAAGCACACTGATGATTTGACTATCATACAAGATGTTGTTGATATGAACTCTTCAACGAATTCTACAATGAGCAACGAAAGTTTACCAATGGTACTTAATGATCAAGTGGAGGGGGAGAACTTGACTTCAACTAGTAGTGTTGAGGGGGAACATACTTTCGAGGGGGAGAAACATCCATTGGATGTCAATCTCGTGGGGGAGCATTATATTAGTGTCAATCTCGTAGGGGAGCATTATATTAGTGATTCAATTGTTGAGGGGGAGTAACATGGACCTTTACTAAATATTTTGAATCTTCAAACTGATGTATTTAATGACATACCTGATAATTTTTCAAATACAGGGGAAGGATCGGAAAATGAAGAAAAGTTCGAAGATGCACCATTAGACTTTGATATTACATATGCACTAATGGATAAGTGGACTCGAAGTCATCCAAAAGAATAAGAATTGGAATGAAGAATATCACAAAGTTGAGAGTACTGATGGTAGTTAGAACAATGCTTGGTCCTTTATTGGATAAGCCGGCTGTCGATCCCACATTATATCGACGCATGATTGGTTCATTATTATATCTAACAGCTAGTCGACCTGATATAATGTTTGTCATTAGTAATTGTGCTAGGTACCAATCGAATCCTAGGGAACCTCATCTAACCGCTGTCAAGAACATTTTTCGTTATCTCAAAGGCACAATTTCGTTAGGGTTATGGTATCCTTTGAAAACAAGGTTTTTCATTCAAGCCTTTTCAGATGTAGAGTTGGAAGGTTGTCAACTTGATCGTGAAAGAACAAGCGGCACATGTCAACTTTTGGAGGCGAAGCTTGTGAGCTAGAAATCAAAGAAACAAATATGTGTTTTGATTTCCACAACAGAAGCTGAATATGTTGTTGTTGCGGCTTGCACTTCTCAAATCATTTGGATTCAAAGTCAACTATGTGATTATGCAATCAACATGAAGAAAATTTCATTGTATTGTGACTCACAAAGTGCTATTCACATCTACCATAACCCTGTGCAACATTCAAAGACCAAATACATTGCACTTCGTTATCACTTTATCGAAGATCATGTTGATGATGGAAACATTGAAGTTCACTTTATAAAGACAACAGATCAGCTTGCTGATATCTTTACAAAACCATTGGATGAAAAAAAATCTTCTTAGAATTTTTTTGGGCTTAGGCATGCTAGATTCAAATGTTGTTATAGAACTGAATTCGTTATAAAGCCAAGTGCTATCGAACTCTCGCTAATCCATTCAGAGGTTACTGTTCACTATTCAGCATTCAACACACTTGGCTTTCGACATTCCTCTGAATGATTCAGCACACGCTTCGTTACTTCATTCCAAGAGTTATGTCAATATATTCATTCCTTATGTCGACACTTTACACTTCGCATGTCTAATACATTTTTCTTTCTTTTCTTGTTACTTTTCATTCAAAAATCAAAAATATAAAAAATATTATCTTATTTTTGTCATTTTCATTCAGAAATCAAAAATATCAAAATATTTTCTTATTTTTTTCATTTTCATCAAAAATCAAAAATATCAAAAAGATTTTCTTATTTTTGTTATTTTCATTGAAAAATCAAAAAGCCAAAAATATTTTTTCTATTTTGTTTGGTTAACATGCTTGTGAAGCTTTCTAGCAAAGATCTATAGTGGAACAAGTTTTATAGCTCTAGGAAAAGGTATATATTCGATACTTTGTACTAGTTAGATGTCCCTAGAAGCTTGATGTGTAAAACCCACTCTAATGTATCAATCGAAGTCACTAGAATTAGTGCAAAATCCCAATCAAGTGATTAATGCAAAACAGTTAAAATGAATCAAGAACACAATTAACAAATCCTCAATGCATAATATATTGCTCAGTAGTCTAGTACATAAGATCTCTGTGGTTCTCGGTTCTCTCTTTCTCTCTAAACTCGAAAACCCAAGTTACAAAGGCTCAACCGAAAACCCAAATTGAAAGCATCATTAAGCTCACCGAAATCACATGGTGATTTCGGTCTGAACACCACCGAATTCATGGTGTTTTTGGTCCTAGACCGAGAACTCTAAAAGTCATCAAAAGTAAAGTAAAAACCACAAATCATGTCCTAACATGCTGCAACATGACGACCCAAGCCTCCATGACTCAATGTGTTTCAAAGCCTTAATAGATTTCTCATCACGAGGTTTCCTTCCCAATTAGCCTATATTCACATTAGTCCCTGAGCTACCTTACTTTTCTCAAATGAGTTAAGAGTTTCCTGATTGGTGCACTAATTGTAGAGCTACTTTCCATTATCTAACCAACTTTTTCATCAAATATTCCTACATGATCACACACAATGACATATGCCTAAGAGATCTCTGGTTGGAACCAACCAGGATTTAGGCATGTCTAAAGTTTATGTTTATGATCCTAATTCATGTAACCGTGATGAAGGTGAAACCCACAATTTCGAAACTTATAAGGAATTCACAGTGAACTTTTAGCTCAAGAATGTAATGAAACATTTGTTTATGTACCTTAATTTGATATTAAAAATCATATTCATTCTTTTTGAGTGGTCTTGATAAAATGTTCGAAACCGACGACATTTTTACCCAACAAGATCCAGGACAAAAAAATTTTGGAATATGATTTCAGTCTGGATATCAATTTGATTCTTCGTTACTTGATATATTTTTTTGAAAGTATACTTGTCACTGACTATACTGGTCAAACAAGTTATTTTGTTTACATTTAATCACACTTATTTTGAGTTGTGATATGTAACAAAATTTTAGCCTACCCTCGAAGCTTTTCAAAAGATGCCCTTTGATACTCCTCTATAAGTATTTGATTGTAATTCACGGGAAAACACACAAGCTCTTCGACATCTCTCTTGATGTAGAACGAAGCGATCTTTGCCTGGGATCTTATTGCTTTATGTTGATTTTTCATTGACATCACAGATCTATTTTTTTTATCTTGATCTCATCCCAATTTTGGCACACATAAGCACATACTGAAATCCTTGAGGTTCTGAGTAATACCAACTCAAGCTGATGATTACGAAAGGTCTGGCATATGACTTCTCTTCTCAACCCAAAAGTGAAAGAGCGTTGCCTCCATGCTGAAGGGTTCTTGACGGTTCTTATCCCATTAGGGAAAACAAACAGACTGATTGACGTGACGTTCTGCTTACCTTATGGTTTTCTAGGAAAAAATGATCCTCACTTTTCAGACGTGGCTACTTTTACGGCTAATGGTGCGGTTTTCAAGGTGACACGTGGCTTGCATTTAATGCTTAATCCGCGTCAAATTCAAATTGGGTTTTACGTATAAAAGGGTTTTGGGTTACCTCTTTACAACTTTACGTGGTCAAATTTTCCCCAATATTTTATTGCCCAATACGTTCTGTTCTCTCAAATTCTTACAAACCCTAACAATGGCGTTTGTTCATGATCATGTTGATCCATCTCAAACAACAGATGTGTAACATCCCATTTTCAAGTAGCTTCAAATTCATTCCTTAGATTATTAATTATGTCATTTTTAGCCCTTGGTTTGGAAGGAAGTGGCAAAAGGAGTCCCTAGTGGCAAAGTGGTAATTTTGGGAGATTGAAGTAGTACGTTGGGCGTACACATGTGTACGTTGGGCGTACGAGTGCCAGGATGGAACTCTAAATTTTAGGGTTTGTGGAGTATTTAAGCACATTATCAACCATTTCCTCTCATCTCTTTCAGCCTCCACACCTCCCTTAGCCGACTTGAGAGAACCCTAGCCTCCTAGCGATCACTCTTGAGCTTGGAAGTGTGTTTTTGTGCCCCTAAGAAGAAGTTTGTGCATCAAGGAGTCAAGGAGAGAAGACTGGCTTGTAGATCTTGGTTCATCATTTGTTTTGGGAGCTCCAGAAGGTATAAAGTTGTTACTTTTGTGCCAATTTCTTCTAGATCTATCCTTGGTAGCTTATTTGCACTCTTTTGTCCCATAAAGTCCCATTATAATGAATGGTTCGTTTTAGATGATTTGAGCTGTCCTTTCAGACCCTAGAATGGGTCTTAAGGCATAAAAATGAGGTCCCTTGAGCCAGTTTAGTCCCTAGTTCTTTGTAGAAGGTCTTAATGGATTAATACCATGTTTTGAGCCCTTTTCAGCCGACCAAAGTCTTAAAGTTTCAGTCTTTATGGTTCTAGAGCACATTTGATCAGTGGATCTGAAGTTTAAGCTTAAGTGCTTAATTCCTTAAGCACTTATGGAAGTTTTAAGACCTGCAAGGTTACGCTTCGCGTAGAGAGGAGTACGCCCCGCGTACTCAGTCAGTGTCCCTGTATCTTGGTCAATGCGAGGCCTCATGTACACTGATTGTACCTTAGGAGTACGCCTCACGTACGCGACTGTTTTGGGCTTCTTTGCTTTGGGCTCTGGGTATTAAGCCATCTGTTTGGGCCTTGATGTTTGGTCCCTAATGGACTCTCTGGATTAGTGAGTCTCGGGCAAATAGGAGGATTAGACCTTTAGAAAAGGCCCGATAAAGATTTGGGCCTAATTAGAAAATTGGGCCACTAATGGGCCTTGTATATATGGACTTTTGGATCATGGATTTGGTATTGGGCCTTGGCCCAAATTAGAGAAAAGGCAAAATGGAATATTATGCTATGTGGGACCCTTGGTCAAGATTGATATTCCGATTGTTGACTTAGTACTCGTTATTTTGGATAGTTTGGGGTTTTTGGTGAGATAGTGACTTGGGAATTGGATCCCTCAGTTCAGATCGGCATTGCGAGGTCAGTTATTCTCACTATACTCAAGGGTCTAAGGCACCAAGGTTGGCCCTTTGATTTGTTCTTTGGAATCGTTACTGTTGTGATACGTTAGCTCGACATCCTGGTAGACAGATGGTTATATGCTAGTATGATTTGTTAGATCCGTATCCTGGTAGATAGGATGGTTATATGCTAGTATGATTTGTTAGATCGGTATACTGGTAGATAAAATGGTTATATGCTAGTATGATCGGTTGGATCGGTATCCTGGTAGATAGGATGTGGTTATGTTTAGAGACCTATAGTTGATCTGACTGTCTGTATACTGTTAGGTGATTACCTGTTATATGTGCACATGCTCGTTATGGTAGTTGAGGGTATTCCATTTCGAGGATGAGTGGACCCTAGTATGTTTTCTTTAAAGACCGTTAAATGATTATCTGATATAGGTGCACATATTTGATTGGTTGTCGTCATTCCAACCCGATGGTTGTGGGCCGAGAGTATTCCATCCCGATGGATGATTGGACTCGTAGTATGTGGGCAATCCAACCCGATGGTTGTGGGCCGAGAGTATTCCATCACGATGGATGATTGGACTCATAGTGCATTGGCATTCTAACTTGATGGTTGAGTTCCTAGGGTATTCCAACCCGATGGTTTATTGGACCCATAGTATGTTGGCATTCCAACCCGATGGTTGAGGGCCTGGGGTATTCCATCCCAATGGATGATTGGACCTATAGTAACTGTTATATATGTATTGTGTGTGGGCATTCCAACCCGATGGTTATGGGCTGAGAGTATTCCATCCCGAGGATGATTGGACTCATAGTATGTTGTCATTCCAACCCGATGGTTGAGGGGCCTGGGGTATTCTATCCCGATGGATGATTGGACCCATACTGTGTTGTTTGTTATTATATGTGTATTATCGTGTGTATGGGTATTTTGGGGGTAACTCACTAAGCCTTCGAACTTACATATATCGATTGTTGTTTCACGTTCAGCAGATGAGCGCGGGAAGGCAAAGGTGTGACCGTACACTTCCACGATTTATGATTATGAATTCTGGGAACTTTGATGTTTAGACTATTTTGAAAACAATTTGTAATAACTGAATGATTTTAAATGCTTTAAAAGTTTTAAATTGGCTCGAATTTTATGGATGTTACAAGATGGTGTTACTTCTTAACCTTTAATGAAGATTCAAAGCACTAATTATCGAGTTCAACCGGATGTTACCCAATATCCTGAAGAATTAAAGATGCTCATTGTCACTTTGAACCACTCTGTTTTATCTACAACAATGTCAGCATCTTTTTCTGTATCGATGACATGGTTGTCACTTGCTGGTTCTACTGCGATGTTCAACAAGACAATCAAGGTGGTTACCTTTCAATTAATTACTGAGAAGAAGTTCACGTTAACCAAGAAGGCGTTGCTCAAATCTTGAAAATTCCTAATGTTGGACCTTTCTATGAGGTGTCGAATGAACAAGTGCTTCGCATGTTCAATGAAATGAGTTATCAACCATATTTAACAAAGATAAGTGATTTCAAGAAATCTTCTTTGCCTTGCATATGGAATTTTCTATTTCGTATTTTTCTTCGATGCCTAATGGGTCAGACCGTTGGATTGGATAAGGAAAAATTAGAAATTTATGCCATGGTAGCAGGGATTTATTATGATTTCCAGGTTGATTATGCGACACAATTGTCGGAAGAATTTGTAAAAGGCATAAGTAACACGAATGTGGTGAATGGAATTTCTTGTGCTCATTACTGGAGTCTAATCTTGCATTATGCATATGAAAAGGAGCGTATTGTTGTTCCTGATGATGAACCAAAGGCCGAATTTGCTCTTTATCATCATCCAAAGACGGTGGAGGATAATCCGACTGAGTTTCCATCGATTGCATGCATTTCTGATGCTATGCTTCAAAATGTTGATCCTACAAATCCAGTTCTGGTGGCGTATCTTACAACTATCAATCCATCGATTGAAACTGGAGTGTTGTTAAGAAAAACTGCTGGTGGTCCATTGAAGAAGAGCAAAGGCTCTAATAAGATATTTATGGCTATTCCTTCGAAGCCTAGTCTTGAGCCGGTTGAGAAAGTTGTTAAAGTTTCTACAAGGAACGTTTCTAAGCCAATTGTCGAAGATATCTCTATTCCAGCCAAGGAAACCATGCCTTCGAAGTTTGGGGTACTTAAGAAGTTAAAGATAATGGCTCACAAACCTCGTCATTCACCTGAACATCCTGAGTCCCGCTCAAAGAAGATTCATAAGCCTCAAATAAATCGTAAGGGAGTTGTTTTTCATGAGATTCCAACTCATGTTTCTCCTGCTTCTAAGAAGCGAAGAGCTCAGGATATATTGACAAATATTCAGAAGAAGAAAAAGAAGCTTATTGATTCTATAGATGAGGTAGTTCCAGAGTTTGATTTTGATAAATCTCCATCTCCACGACAGGATGATAATTTGGTCTTTCCATTACCTTCGAGGGGATCTCCACTCAAGTCGAATTTCGAGGAGACTGGAGGTCCTGGTGGCTCTGTGAAAACATCTAATATGGACACAACCACTAATCAAGGTGATCCTTTGAAAGTATCCACTCCTAAGAAGACTACTGTCACACCACCCAAAGTTTCGCATACCGAATCAGTCTCTGAGGAGGTTCAGACTTCAGGGTGATCTTTCGAAACATATCTAACATTGACGCAAATGTCAACATGGGTGATGGAGTGTCGACCAATGAAGCCCAAGGTACTCTTATTATAATAATTTCATATTCCTTCGTAACATCTACCATTAATACCAATACTTCTCTGCCACCATTCCATTCCACCATTTCCACCACATTGCCACATTCCACACATTCACCAACCTTTGATAACGTCATAAATCATTCCATCACTTCTTTATTTCCATCACAATCTACGGTCATAAATCTGTTCAATAGGATGATACTACAAAAGATGGTGAGTTTATGGGATCTTTTGCCGAAATCCAATTTGATCCAGAGGATGAGAACATTCTTGATCATATGTTAATGTCTGGGAAACAATTCAAGATTCTCAATAGGAAGCTTAAATCTTTATTGAGCAGAGGTTCAAAATTATGTGTCTGGGATTGAAGTAGACGTAATGCTCAAGGCTCAAGAGCTTCGTCTGAGAAATGAATTGGATCAAATGGACAGGAACAATGAGTCATGTGTAAAGGCTCAGTCTTCATCTTTCAATCATGACCTTAAGGAAATGAAAGTAGTGGCAAACTAACGGTACATTTTGTTTGTTCAAGATGTTAAAAAGGTTCGTGAAGATGTTAACCTGAAGATTGAGGAACTGAGGGTTGATATGGCGAAGGAAGTTGCAGCTCTTACTCACGATTATTCTTCTCTCCACACCAAGGTAGATATAATCGCCGATCTTGTTACAAATGTGGTTAAGTGGTATCATTCGTTACTTCCTAAGGTTGATAAGAAGGTTGAACTTGATGTTCAGAGTTTTGGCAAAATTGAAGTGACGTTGAACAATCTTAAGGAATTATTTTCAAAGATTAGTTCTTCATCATCTTCGTTGCTCACTCCGGAATCTTTGTCTCAGAAGTATATGACTTTGGAATCCACACTCAAGGCTGAATTAGTCCACTTGCGAAGCTGTTAAATTTGATGCCAATAGATACCCCAACTTGTAGCACAGGGGTGCTAGAGGGAGAAGGAGTAAGCGATGGCATAAATACGAGTGTTGCATTGGGAGGAAGTGGTTCACGGAAAGATGAAGATGATTCAAAAGTAGTTGGGAAGGTTATGTCGACCCAAATATCTAATTCGTTACCAAAAACCACTATTCCAATTTTGTCGACAACAAAAACAACAACAAAGCCCTTAACGAAATGTGTTGTAGTTGGTTCTGGTGTTGAAGGTTCAAGTTCGTCGAAGCCACCTCCATCAACAGAAGAAATGAAAAATAACTGGAATGGTATCTCTTTAGAATCAACTGCATAAGAGAAAAAGGATACCATTGAAAAAGAAATGGAAAAGCAAAGACATATAGAAAGAATTCTACGTCGAAGAGCTAATGACCCTCCTGGTCTTGAAAAGGGTTTCCTTTGAAACATTATTGCTATGAAAACATTGAAGCCCTGGTTTTAGATGGGGAAATGCATGATTTTGAGAAAATTTCCAAGAAGAGTTATGCCACAGAAAATACTGATTTGAATCCGTTGGATTTTACAATCAACAAGTGCTCAATGCCAGATCGCTGATAAGTTTGAAGATAAAGAAGAATATAAATGAATGGAGATTCGATTCCATGTAGTTATTTGAAAAGGGGAAGAGGAGATTTGGTCATTGGACAAGATAATTCGAGTTCTTAATGTTTTGCAAAGATGTTTTGTTCGAGGGTGATTTATATAATTATTTCTTTCATGTTATCAGAGCAAATAATGTGGCATTTGACTTTTTAGTGGCTGACTTCCCTTCGATGAATATTCATGATCTGATTTGTGTTGCAAGAATTTTGAAGGGAACTGATGTCTTAAAGCTTCAGTTAACAAGCAAAGAAGATTTCTTAATCGGATTTGCTCACATCAAGTTGTTTATAGACAATTACTATGAGTATCTTGCTTTAACTGATGTTGAATTAGCCTTGGCGATCGGTAAACAGATCACAGTGCCCCAATCTATGTTGAAAAGTCAATCTAGTTTGAAGAGCTATGATGATGGGGAGATTTGTTTGAAGCCTCTTGGGATTGTGTTTGTTGGAAAGAACGAGAAGTGGAAGATTACAAGGTTTATATTTCAAGTTTGTGATGTTGAAAGATATACCACACCTCATAATACAAACCTTATTGTTCGAATGAATAGTTGTGCAAAGAACAATGAAGGTGACAAAGCTGAAATTTGCAAGGTGGTAAACTGGTATGTACAAATTTGAAGGGTGATAGATCAACAAGCTCAGATACTGATGAATTAGATTCGACACTTCTCATAAAGGTGGAGAATGTTGAGTTTGAAAGTAGTTGTGAGGTGTCGCAGTCTGTCTAGGTCATTCTTTGTGTCAAAAGTTTGTTTGTATGTTTCTAAACTATAATGTTTTAGTCCCTTTTATTTTTTGTACGCTTTTGTTATCCCTATAAATATGGGATGGGTACTAGAGTTAGAGTAGTTTTTGGAGTCTTCGACTTGTACTTCCTATATTCTCTCTGTATCATGTTAAAGCGTAATTGAGCCATACATATCATATTTACATCATGTGTTCATAATTAATCTCATACTCTGATCTAGTTTAATATACTCGATTAATTACAACTACAGGTTCATTTTCAGTTCTAAAGAACAAACGAGAAAATTCGATGCGAAAGCTGATGAGGGAATTTTTCTAGGTTATTCGTTAGCTTCGAAATCATTTAGGGTTCTAAACAAGAAAACAAGAAAGATTGAAGAACCTATTATGTAACCTTTGATGATAACTATATGAAAAAGTTTTAGAAAGCAGATTGTCAATCTGAGGAGATATTTCCTTTAATGAGTCCTATGACAATTCCTCTTTCAAATATGTATGAGGAATTTCTAAGTCTTTTGATGAGCTTGAAAAAGCTATCTCTTCTGAATCAAATGCAAAGGACAATTAAGGGGACGAGTTAGACAAAATTGATGATGACACTGCTAAAAACATCAAAACCTCTCAGGAGACACCAATTCCGAAAGCTTCTGATCTACCATCTCAATTAGCACCTTTTGATACTCCATTCCAGAGGGAGAGGTCCTCTTCAACATTAAATCCCGATGTTCCAATCCAGGGGGAGAATCCGATTCCAAATGAAGACGCACATGCAAACTTCCAGGGGAGCATGAAAATAATGATTATGATGTGCAATCGTAATATGAGGAACTTTTTGCTGAAGTCGATCCACCCTATGATCCATGTTATCCACCTGTGATAAAATGGACTAAAGGTCATCCAAAATCTCAAGTGATCGGAGAAGCATCCTCATGAGTTCTTACAAGGGCACAACAAAAAACAAATCAAACTGCATTATTTTCAAAAATGGAATATTGCATGTTTAATTCGCTCATCTCTAAAATCGAGCCTAAAATTGTAAAGATTGCTCTTGATCATGATGATTGGGTGCAAGCTATGCAGGAAGAACTAAATGAATTTTAGAGAAACAAATTTTGGAGACTAGTTCCCACTCCGAAGGATGCTTCAGTCGTCGGAATGAAATGGGTCCGGAATAAATATGATAAGAAAGGCAATGTGATTCGCAACAAGCCATGATTAGTTGTGAAAGAATACTGCCAAGAGGAAGGTATAGACTATGAAGAGATGTTTGTACCAGTTTCAAGGCTGGAATCTGTTTGGATTTTCCTTGCATATGCCGCTCACAAAAACTTTGAAATTTATCAAATGGATGTGAAGTGTGCATTTCTGAACGGTGAACTGGAGGAAATAGTCTATGTGGAACATATTGGAATACTGTCTAAGGCTGCAACTATATTAGACAAGTATTTGACCCGATTGTGCATGGTCCTTTTGGGTTGCCTTCACCATAGCAACTTGACAGGATGATTTATTATGAGAGAATAGATATTATTAATATATTATGAGAATAATATAATGAATAATAATATTGTTATTTAATTAATATAAGTCATAGATTAATTAGTATTAATTTGGTGATTAAAGAGATTAATTAAATAAGAGGGTATAAACTGTCAATTGCTTGATAGTTACACTTTGGGCTGTAAATCCTTAAGGGATAAAGGTTGGACGAATTCTAGGGCTTGGGATAGCCTCAAATTTGTCCAAGGCTTATCTTTGGTAAGGATTAGGATTGCTTTAAAGAAAGATTATCCAACTAGGGTTTAAGGGTGAAACCCTAGGAGCCTTACAAGTATAAATAGACCCCTAGGGCAAGGGAAATCGACACCTCTGCTAAAGCAAAGAAACCCTAGCCGATTTCTAGTCCCTCTCCTCTCTCTCAAATCATCCTCCTTGCTAGTTGGTGTTTGTAAGCCATTAGAGGAGTGACAATTGTGACTCTAGAGCTCCAAGACAACAAGATCGAACAAGAGATTCAAAGGTAAACTTCTAGATCTGATTTTGTATTGTTCTTATATCTAATTAGTCATTAGAAGTCTTGGATTCAAAGCAATTTTAATTAGAGAAACCTAGATCCAAGCATTAGGGTTTGCATGTGCACATAGGAATGTTCATATAGCCAAAACCCATCAGTGGTATCAGAGCCTAGATTGGTTTCTATTAAATTGTTGCTTGATTGTTTGTTTCTTCCTTGCAAATTTCGAATTTTGAGTTTCTGAGTCATGGACTCGGCGAGTCCCATGGTGGACTCGGCGAGTTGGCCTGACTCAGCGAGTCCCATGGTGCACTCGGCGAGTCCGAGCGTCAGGAAGAGCTAAAATCGGGATTTTTTGGTATTTATCTTATGGAAACTTGCCTTTATCATATTAGATCAACCCTAATCCGATTTTTTGATATATATGACTATAATCTTGATCTAATTAAAGATATTTATCAACTAATAAAATATTTAATTTCCTTATGTGATAATTAATTAATTATTTTGATTAAATTGGTAATTATCTTGCAAGAAATCATTAAATAAATCAAATATGGATAATTATGGAATTAATTGTTAATTAAGATTATTTGTTATTTGATCCTCCATGTTTTAAATGTTTAAAACTTGCCCTCAAGTTTTGAAATTCATGTTTTGTGATTAAAAGTTTAATTTAGACAATTTAAATTTCAAACCCTAGAATTTTACAAGTTTAAAATACAACCCTATACTAATAGAATATTACAAGATTAATATATATATATATATATATATATATATATATATATATATATATATAACTAAAATGCTAGTCTTACCGTTAGTAGGCCTCATTCACGAAGCCGATCTATAAGGTGGGTATAAGGTTGCGGCCTATAAAATGGCGCTTAATGGGTGTACACTCACACCCACCGCTTGCTTGATCGGTGGAGGGTCGTTAGCCGAACGGGTAGGATAGGGCAACCTCATACTCTCATTAAAAGTATAATATGAAATACAAAGTAACTACATTCTTTCAAAATTTCCCAATCTTAGTTACTTTAGGAAAAGTGAATTGATGCAATCCCATGAAATTACACTTTGCACCCTTGCTAAGAAGTTAGTGGAGCATCTGTGGTTTACCGGCACACTAATTGGTTCTAAGCAAAGGTGGCAAAGGGTGATTCATTGTTTATCATAGTTCGATGGAGCGTGTGTGGTTTACCGGCACATCGAATAGGTGATCGTTACAATGAAGGCACCATGTGAATTTGCATGGTAATTCACACCCGCTTTGTGATCCTCGGTATCCCAGTCACAAACAAGAGGGGCATATCGAGATTTAAACATGCCATTGAAGAGTTTCAATGAATATCATCCAAACCTAGGAATTCTCAATACATTTAGGACTTAAAGTTATGTTTTTATGATGGAGAATTAGTGAATCGTCATTCACTTACCTTCATATTATTTGCATGTTGGATTACGGCATCCCTTTTCTAATATGTAAATATTGTTGTAGGATCCTAGCCCTAATTTTTCTTATTGGGTGATAATTAGGGATTCATATTCTAATCTATCTTTGTCCTTTCTATTTGTAGATGTCGAACGCAAACAACGCTGCTGCTAGTTCTTTCACATTGATGAGCCTTTGTCAAAAGGTCACTTTCGATGGGACGAACTTTAGTGAATGGATAACATACATTCGCACTATTGCTCGCTATGAGGACAAAGAGTATGTCCTCGATGAGAAGCTCGAGAAAATCAACCCTGAAATCGCTACTCCGGCTGAGATGACCGCTTTTAAAACTCACGAGCGTGATGCAACGAAGGTACATTGCATCATGATAGCCACTATGAACTCTGAATTCCAAAAGTCCTATGAGGACATGTACCCGTACGAGATGCACCAAGACTTATTGGAGAGATACAACCAAAATGCGAGACAAGAGCGTTATGAGATTTTCACTAACATGATTTCCGCTAAGATGGGTCATGGAGAGTCTCTTACCGTGCACCTGCAAAAGATGCAAAGGTATGTCGACCGTCTTCGCAAGTTGAATGTTGACTTTGGGGAAGACTTGGCGATCGACATGGTGCTTCACTCTTTGCCTCCAAGCTACAATCAATTTAGGATGACCTACCACATGAACAAAGAGGAGGTCACCCTAAGCAAACTCCAAGGTCTCTTGAGGGTCGCTGAGAGCAACTTCAAGGACAAGTCTTTTGCACCAACTCCCAAACCGCCCGATGCTCCTGTCTTGGCCATTAGACAAGGAAAGGGAAAGAAGAGGAAGGCTTCGTCTAAGAACTATCGCAAGGTTAAAGCCGGAGATGGTGCCTCTTCTAGTGGGACCAAAGTTGATCCTGCTAAACCCTTCTCTAACCCAAAGGAGGCAGAGTGCCACCACTGCCACAAGATAGGACATTGGAAGAGAAGCTGCCCAGAGTACCTACAAGCCATCAAGGAAGGAAAGATCAAGCCGTCTTTCGTAGGTATATACACAATTAAATCTAATGGTTCATCTCATGCTATTTCTTGGGTTCTTGATACCGGTTGTGGTTACCACATTTGTTCTAATATGCAGGGACTAAGAAGAAATAGGGATGTGGAGCATGGAAGGATTAATCTAATCATGGGGAATAGAAGATCGTCGCCTGTGACCAAGATTGGAGTGTATTCTTTAGTGCTTAGGAATGGTTTAAGTTTAGATTTGAACAATTGTTGCTATTCGCCAGAAATGGCTAGAAACATCATTTCATTTCATGGTTTGTTTAGACAAGGTTTTAGATTTTCTTTTAATAATGAGGATGGTTCTATTTTGGCTTATCTAAATGGTGTCTTTTATTTTGAAGCAATACCGTGTAATGGAATTTATGAAACTGTTATGATTGTTGATAACTTAGGAAATGATGTTTTGAACATAGATTCTTCCAATAGTATGGATAAAGCATCCTTGTGGCATTGTCGCCTTGGACATGTCAACAAGAAACGCATAGCCCAACTCCAAAAGGATGGAGTGTTGGAGTCATTCGACCTTAGGGAAGATGACACATGCAAGTCTTGTTTGCTTGGAAAGATGACTAAGTCACCCTTCGCTGGTTCTTGCGAAAGGGGTGAGGGTCTATTGGACCTAATACATAACGATGTATGTGGACCATTTAGTTCAACCACGAAGGATGGGAACCGCTCGTGACTTTTACCGATGACTATAGTAGATATGGGTATATCTATTTAATCAAGCAAAAGTCAGAAACTTTTGAAAAGTTCAAAGAGTTCAAGAATGAAGTCGAGAATCAATTGGGCAGGAAAATCAAGATGCTTCGATCCGATTGAAGAGGAGAGTACCTAAGTCTTGAATTCCACGATTATCTCAAGGAGTGTGGAATAGTTTCACAATTCACGCCTCCTAGGACACCACAATTGAATGGTGTGGCAGAAAGGCGTAATCGAACCTTGTTGGACATGGTTCGATCTATGATGAGTCGTGCTTCACTATCAATCTCATTTTGGGGGTATGCCTTAGAGACTGCCGCCCATATCCTTAACCGAGTCCCTACTAAGAAGGTTGCCAAAACACCTCACGAGATGTGGACAAGGAAAGCTCCCTCGTTGGCACATATCAAGGTTTGGGGTTGCGAGGCTTTCGTAAGATGAGATACTCACAACAAGCTTGAACCTCGTAGTGAGCAATGTATTTTCATCGGCTACCCGCAGAAATCCTTTGGATATCTCTTCTATAGACCGAAGGACAATGTTGTCTTCGTTGCGAGGATAGGAGTTTTCCGAGAGCGAGAACTCATAAGCCAAGGAGACAATGGGAGGCAAATCGAACTTGAAGAGATTCAAGAGTCGATACATGAAGGAACCTCTACCGCTGGCACTCAACCCGAGGAGGAAACTCCGGTTGAACCGATTGACGAGTCCTTACCTCTTAGACGTTCCGAAAGAGTTAGAGTTCAACCCCAGTTTTATGATTTTCATATTACTACAGAAGGGGACACGTATATTAGTGATGGTACGCTAATAAACCTTGATGAACCTAATAGCTATAAGGAAGCCATGGCAGGCCCAGAGTCTGCGAAATGGAAAGAGGCAATGGATAGCGAGATCCAATCCATGTATGATAACCAAGTTTGGAATTTGGTTGATAATGTGCCCGGACGTAAGATCGTTGGGTGCAAATGGATCTTCAAGAAGAAGACCGATGTGGATGGAAACGTACACACATATAAAGCGCGATTGGTCGCGAAGGGCTTTACTCAAACTCCCGGAGTTGACTATGATGAGACCTTCTCACCAGTTGCAAAGATAAAATCTATTAGAGTGATGCTAGCAATTGTCGCATTTCATGATTATGAGATTTGGCAAATGGATGTCAGGACCGCTTTCTTTAACGGGAAGTTGGCTGAGGATGTTTACATGGCTCAGCCAGAGGGGTTTGTGGATCCGAAGCATCCGAATAGAGTGTGTAAGCTTAAGAAGTCCATTTATGGACTTAAGCAAGCATCTCGTAGATGGAATCTTTGCTTCGATGAGAAAGTCAAAGAGTTTGGATTTGTACGAAGCAAAGATGAATCATGTGTATATGTCAAAGCCAGTGGGAGTATAGTTAGCTTTCTCGTTCTATATGTCGATGACATATTACTCATAGGAAACGACATCCAGACTCTACAGGAGGTTAAGTCCTGGCTCGGGAAGTGCTTCGCAATGAAGGACCTCGGAGAGGCTTCCTATATTTTGGAAATAAGGATAGTAAGAGAGAGAAGTAAGAAACCAATAGGACTTAGTCAGAACACTTACTTAGAGAAGGTATTAAAACGTTTTAGTATGGAAAACTCGAAGAAGGGAGAATTACCGATACAAAGTAATGCCGAGTTGAGTAAGACTCAAAGTCCGAGTACCGAAGCTGAAATAGCAGAAATGAGCCGAGTACCATACGCTTCCGTAGTTGGCTCAATCATGTACGCTATGACTTGTACTCGCCCTGATGTAGCCTTTGCTTTGAGCATGGTTAGTAGATATCAAGGGAACCCTGGCAGAGCTCATTGGATTGCGGTCAAGAATATCCTTAAGTACCTTCAGAGGACGAAGGAATGGTTCTTAGTCCTCGGAGGGAGTGATGACTTAAAGGTGCGAGGGTATAGTGACGCCAGCTTTCAGACTGACAGGGACAACTACCGTTCGCAGTCGGGCTGGGTCTTTACCCTGAATAGAGGAGCAGTAACTTGGAAAAGTTCCAAGCAGGAAACCGTTGCTGGTTCAACATGCGAATCAGAGTACATTGCAGCGAGCGAAGCATCGAAGGAGGCAATATGGCTGAAGAACTTCATTGGTTACCTTGGAGTTGTACCTGCCATAAAAGAGCCCATGGAGATTTTCTGTGATAACGAAGGAGCGGTTGCCTTGACCAAGGAACCGAGAGATCATGGTAGATCACGACACATCGACAGAAAATATCACTTTATTAGACATCGTGTAGAAGAAGGACAACTCGTAGTGAAGAGGATATCATCAGAAGATAACCCAGCAGATCCGCTTACGAAGGGGCTGAGTAGGGTTGAGCACTTGCATCATGCTAGGAGTATTGGGCTGAAGGATGATATTAGCATAGATTAGATAGTATTAGAAACGTGTAATAGATAAATGTAATTAACATTTGATGATTAAATAAAAGAGTATTATTTATGAGTAATGTTACCGTCTTATGTTAATTGTTTAACTATTGTTTCTCTTTGCATGTTTTGACTTCCAGGATAATTGAGTTTATTAAGAATAATCGAATTATTTAAATTGTCCACAATCGTTCATATGTTGGAAGTATATATGAATGAAGATTGTCATGAATTGGTGTGTAAATTGTCTAAATGGTATTAGACATAGCAAAAGATTGCTGCGACATTCATGAGTGCTTATGAACTAGTTTTGAGCATTGGAACAAACCCGCGCTTGCTGGAATCACCTTATGGAATATGATATAAAAGGGTGATCGCAAGACGATAATATCATATAGTCTTAAAACCTAGATATATGGTTTGTTATTTGTTAATTGGTTGTACATTGATAATGCGAAAACGCATCAGTAACTCGGTGTTATAAAACGCATTGTTGTGTATAGTTGATTAATGAATAAGTAAATGCATACAAGTCGAAGTTTATCTGTGACTTTTATCCCAGGAGGGTAAAAGCGCTATCTCGGCCGCTCGATGATTTGATTTGACTTATGTGTCGGGACCGGTCAGAACTGAATTGATGTGTTCGATTAAGTTCTATGTTGAATAAATCGGAGATCGAGAAACCAAAATGCTAGACTAATCATTCCATAGAATTTTCAGCATGATATCTAACAGAGGACTGTACGATCCCTTATCTAAAGGACAAGATTGATTAGATCAGAGTTTGACAGCGTCTTTGAGAGCTACGATTGCAAATTGAATTGTACTTGTGCATATAGTTACTAGACTTATCCAAGTGGGAGACTGTTGGAATAGTGTCTAAGACTGCAACTATATTAGGCAAGTATTTGACCCGATTGTGCATGATCCTTTTGGGTTGTCTTCACCATAGCAACTTGACAAGATGATTTTTTATGAGAGAATAGATATTATTAATATATTATGAGAATAATATAATGAATAATAATATTGTTATTTGATTAATATAAGTCATAGATTAATTAGTATTAATTTGGTGACTTAAAGAGATTAATTAAATAAGAGGGTATAAACTGTCAATTGCTTGATAGTTACACTTTGGGCTGTAAATCCTTAAGGGATAAAGGTTGGACGAATTCTAGGGCTTGGGATAGCCTCAAATTTGTCCAAGGCTTATCTTTGGTAAGGATTAGGATTGCTTTAAAGAAAGATTATCCAACTAGGGTTTAAGGGTGAAACCCTAGGAGCCTTACAAGTATAAATAGACCCCTAGGGCAAGGGAAATCGACACCTCTGCTAAAGCAAAGAAACCCTAGCCGATTTCTAGTCCCTCTCCTCTCTCTCAAATCATCCTCCTTGCTAGTTGGGGTTTGTAAGCCATTAGAGGAGTGACAATTGTGACTCTAGAGCTCCAAGACAACAAGATCGAACAAGAGATTCAAAGGTAAACTTCTAGATCTGTTTTGTATTGTTCTTATATCTAATTAGTCATTAGAAGTCTTGGATTCAAAGCAATTTTAATTAGAGAAACGTAGATCCAAGCATTAGGGTTTGCATGTGCACATAGGAATGTTCATATGGCCAAAACCCATCAAAACAACCACCCTAGATTTCGTAAATGAAAAGTATCCAAATCATTGCTATGTTCTGGATAAGGCTATGTATGGTTTGAAACAAGCTCCAAGGGCATGGTATGAAACCCTTACTCGTTTTCTAAAACAATCAAAATTTAAACAAGGTTCGGTTGACCCAACAGTCTTTCGTAAGAAAGATGGTGACCATTTAATGATCGTTTTGATTTATGTTGATGACATCATTTTTGGATCCACTATTCCTAAATTAACTGTTGAATTCCGAAAACTGATGGAAACTAAACTTGAATTGAGTTCAATGGGTCATATTAACTTTTTCCTTGGTTTAAACATTAGACAGAGTTTAGAGGGGATATTCATCAACCAAAAAGCTTACACGAAGACCTTGCTAGCGAAATTCAGTATGGTAGGAGATTCAAAGGTCAAGGTTCCAATGGCGTCGGAACGAAGCTTACACCATCCTTGGATAATCCGGAAACATATATCACTCTATATCAACATAGGATTGGGTCTTTAATGTATCTAGCATTGAGTCATCCGGATATAATATTTACTGTTTGTTATTGTGCTAGGTTTCAGGCGAATCCCTGTGAACCTTATATGATTGCTGTCAAAAATATATTTTGATATCTCAAAAGAACCACCTCTCTCAGAATTTGGTATCCTTCTAACTTTGGTTTCTTTGCGCAAACATATCCCAATGTTGATCTTGGTGGATGTGGGTTCGATCGCAAAAGCCCTTCTGGGTGATGTCAGTTTTTGGATGGCAAACTTGTTAGTTGGCAACATGAAGAGGATTCCATTTTATTGTGATTCAGGAAGTGCAATCAAAATCTGCCATAATCAAGTGCAACACTCAAAGACGAAACACATACCACTGTGATATCATTTTATAAAGGATCACATTGAGGATGGAAACGTTGAAGTACATTTTGTTAGATCCTCTGATCAGTTGGCTGATATTTTCACAAAATCCTTACCTGAAGCTACGTTCAATCATATCTTACAAGAGATTGGAATGATAGAAGCTGACTCAATTTCGAAATCCCACTCATAATCCGAATTTATTGTTCACGTTCCGAGCTTCCGAATGGTTCGGATTATATTGTTCATCAGGGTTTCAGAATGCTTCTGTATACTTTGTACATTATGTGTCTTCTAATTGATTCCGAGCTTCAAAATGTTTCGGAAGTTACTGTTCATTTGTGCTTCTGAATTTATTTTATTTAGTATTTTATCTTTATTTGTTTTCTTTTGTTTTTCAGAAAAATCAAAACTCACAAAAATATTTTCTTTATTTCTGTTTTATCTTTTTTCAGAAATTCCAAATATTAAAAAAATATTTTCCTTTAATTATTTGTGTGTTATTTTCAGAATATGTTCATGATTCAGGTACAAATTCTTGTTACCACAATTCAGAACGATGGGGCATGTATAATTCTGAATCTGTGTACTAGCTAAGTGTCCCTACAAGCATGTTGTTGCATGTTGTCCTAAGCCTCTGAGACTCTATATTTGCAGCCTTAATGAAACTTTCATTGCTATCGTTTCTTCCTAATCAGGCTGAAAAATCACATAAGTCATGAGCTACCTTAATCTTCTCACACTGAGATAAGAGTTGACTGCTTTGTCACTAATTTATAACAGAGGTACACTTTCTCCTTTGGCACCAACCTCCTATTTCTCCATCAACTTCACATTCATAAATGTAATGCTTGAGACTCTCAACAATTACCAATGAGGTTTATGGTTACACAACATTTGTGTTGATGATCTTAAAATCGTTATTACCATGATTTGAGTGAAACCCAAAATCCGAAACCATTTTTGAATTGACGGTGAACAATTAAATGTTCTAGAATTTTCACCAATGAATTGATGATTAAAACCTTATTGGTTAGTACAATTATCATATGAAATCACATTTTTTTACATTTATATGATCTTAATGAAATGTTCTCGACCTAAGACGTTTCTTCCCAAAAGATCCAAATTTTTATTTTTCTTGAGATCTCGTTCATATCCAACCACTTACATAATATCCAAAACATACTTGTTCTTATGGATACACTTGTCAAACAAGTACTTTTTTCAAATCTTCAAACTTATGTTGAGTTTCAGAATTTGATTGAAGCTCAAGCCACCCTTTCAGCCTACTTAAAAGAAGCCTTTCACTATTTATTAATAAATAGATGATCGTAATTCAACGGATGTCACACAAGCACTTCCGAGTCTTTCTTGACTCAAAGGGAAGAGATCATTGCATGGGATCCATCTGAATTTCATGTCAATTTTATTTGACATCACCGAATCCCAACAATTTAATTTGCTTTATTTCTTTCTTTGTCACACTCTTGCACAAAAATATTTATGATTTTTCCAAGTCTGGTTCTTATTCCGATTAATTACTATTTTACACAGAAGAAGTTATGGTGGAGTGATATCTTATTCTGAATGAGTCAAGATTGAAAAGGCAGTTTCTTGGGGATAAGGATTCAAATAAGGCGTGCATATTTCAAATCCCCGACATCACGCGTGTCAGTTAAAACGGGTCTGACATTTGATTAGCTATCACGCTATCCCAGGCTACTTTTACGGGATATGGGAATGTCAAACGATGATTTTTCTCTCACCACTCATGACGTATAAAAGGGTTTTCATTGGTTTATTTTCTCTCAAAACTCACAAAGTATTCAAACTCTCAAGGCAAAAACCCCTTTTCTCTCTCTATTATTCATCTTCTTCCTTGCTGCTTCAATGGACGGATCATCTGAAATAACTTCTTTTGTTGATCAATCTGCTTCCATCATGATGTTGAATGTAAAGCCAATCCATAATCTCACTCTTGATCTTGACTCATCTCGCTACACTAAAGTCCCATGGCCGATGATTGAGTGTTTAAAGTTCTCGACACTGGATCAAGCCTTGACAATGGCAAAATATGTTCCCTTGGTTCATCTTGCCAAGGCGTATTCCTCTACTATCTATAGTAAGCATGATGGAGTTATACACTTCAAACTCGCTTCTCACAAATCTTCGATCTCTAAAGCCCATTTTTGCAGACTTTTAGGGTTTGCTTCAACTAAAGAGCTCGTGGACCCTGACTCAATTTCCTCTATTACTCTCATGGAGATGTTTTACCGGATGGGGTATATTGGGGATATCTCTCTTTTTTCCAAGTTCAGAAAGCCCAATCTTCCTCCAATGTGGAATGGGCTATTCATACTTTTGTTCAAGAGCCTTTCTGAAAGGGTAGCTAGATCTAACAGTGCAAGTAAGTAGTTATGTACTTTAATTTATGGCCTCTACACTACATTAACTTGGATAATGGTTTTATTCTCTAGGCATAACTTATTCAGAGCATAGTCTCCATTCCTCGCCATTCAGAGATCTCTTATGCTCGTTTCTGGTCTGTTATTGTTAAACAATCCCTAACCCACTTCAAGGTTCAATTGGTGGATGATGTTGTTATAGCTGCTATTTCATTTCTGCAAACATCGACTTTCAAGATCTCTGATCCAAGCAAGTTCGGCTCCGTTGGTTCTATTCCGGAAGCGATGTTGGAGAATGTTCTTTCTGACAATTCAATTGTGAATGAGTATCACAAGAAGCCTGTTTCTGGTGCTCGGCCTATGCCATACGACTTGCAAAAGGAGATTGAGGAGGAAAACGAACCAAAGAGGGGTGCAAAACGAAAGGGAAAAGTTGGTGCTTCTGAGGTTGTCAAAACTCTGAAGAAGATGGTTAAGAAGCCCACTCAGAAACCGAGGTCACCGTCTCCAGTTGTTCAGGGGGCTTCGGAATCCAGAACACAATCTGATATTCATGAGGGTGATCCATTTCAGAAATAAGTTGAAGATACATTAGCCACTTCAGATCCAACTCCAACCACACCAATTCTGAAGGTATCCACTCCACCTAATTCTTCTACCCCTTTCTCTGACTTCTTTCAGATGAACACTCCACCATGCTCTTCGATAACTACTTCCACTCTGATCACTACTACAATACCGATCACTATTGCTCCACTACCACCAAAGATTTATGTGGGTGTTTCACTTCCACAGATTTCTGTTCCACTCTCCACACCATTCTATACAGATTCAATTGCTACCACAACAACCACTATTAGTACACCTGAAGTTACTGTCAACGTACCTTATACGGGAGCACATGTCAACTTTGGTGTTAATATGGGTCCAGGCACATCTACAACTTCACCTTTTCGAGATGACAATCCAAACATAGTTTTTAGTGATGATCAGGAAGCTTTTCAAGATTTTACTTTCTGCCCCTTTACCATCAATCAAACCAGCAACGACGACGAATCCCCGATGACCCAAAGGCAATTAAAATAGCTTAGTGTTAAGTTGGATTCTATTTTCGAGTCATCTATAACCTCAACCAACTATGAGTTTATGTTGAAGTCCCACAAAGCAACGGTTGAGATACTCACAAAGGAGAATGCAAAAGTCCTTGCTGAATCTATAAAGATTATCCAAGCACCAGAGAAAGCCATTTCATACATGACCACAAAAGTCGAAAAACTACATGATGAAGTAACGAAGTTCATGGCTGACTTCCGAAGATTTTCTGATGAAAATACCGAAGTTGTCAATAAAGTCATTGCAGGTCTTGGATCTACACTATAAATTGAGAATGAAGCAATTTCTCGTGTTCGCTCTGAAATCAAGGTTAATAATGTTGAACTCAAGGCCTCTATCGTGTCTAAGATTGAACAAATTCATAAAGATGACATGGAGTCTGAGAAGACCGTGGTTAGAAGTTGTGTTTTGGATATTAATCAATATCTGCAAGGCCTTGTAGAAACTCGTGATTCCCTGCTTACAGTTTCGGTACGACAACATCTTTTAGAAAAACTCAAACTAGTATTTCCAATGCTCAATAGACTTGAAGGTGTTTCGAAAAGTGATGGTGTTCCGAAACAAGGGGGATATTAAAGAAAAACCTAAGCAAAATTCTGGTAAACCTGTTGGTGAAACTGAACAGAAACTAAAACTGAATCCTAATAATCAGAAGGGTAATGAAGCTTCTGGATCTAAAGGAAAAGAGGAATTCGTTGATAAAGAAGAAGAAGAAGAAGAAGAAGAAGAAGAAGAACAAGAAGAAGAAGAAGAAGAAGAAGATGATGATGAAGAAGAGTTATCTGAAGGTGAAAAGTTGGTAAAAAAGAAGCGTGATAAAGAGCTTGATGATATTTTGTGCATTAGAAAAGAATTAGAAAATCAAGAAATGGAAGCCAAGATTGAGAAGGTCAGCCTTGAAACTTAGAAGTCACTCTTTCCTCCGTGGAAACTGGAAAGAATTCAAAAGGAAACCGTTGATGATCTGAGCACTCATTGGTTGGAGCCTTCGGTATCGTTTGAGTTGGATAATACTGCTAACTCTTAACTTGATTTTCCGATCACTCCTAGGGCTTTTCTGTTCAGATGATTCGAGAAGATTGAGAAGGTGCCACTCTCGGATTATGATGTTAATCATATGCTCTTCTCCTTCTATCTTAAGTATGGAAAGCCTCAATCCAAAACATGGATTTTGTAGAAGATTGTTGATGTGAAGGTTTATGCTCCTTTTCCGATTGAAAACTTCATAAACATCAAGTTCAAAGGATTCAGAAGAGCAAGTCTTGTTGAAGATGATTTTACACCTGCTGATTTACCATGCATGAATCCATATGATTGGATTTCTTTGTTCCTTATTTTGTCAAAAGATGAACAGAAGTACGAGCCGATCATAGCCCATCTGAAGAGGATGCTTAATTGTTACATTCATGAGATCGGAAAGATGGATGTAGAAATAGCATTTGTTCTGAAGAAGAAGCCGATTCTGAAACCTAAGGGGGAATCGAAGGATCTCCACAAGTTGAAGCTGGGCAAAATCCTAAAAGACAATTGGAGTGTGGTGTACCGACGGAAGAATGATCAAATGGTTCAGAGGTGTATGTTATTCTTGCTGGACAAAAACTTACACTTAACTTCCGCTCTGAACAATATCATGGGATTTACTGAAGCTTATAAAGCGAACAATGTTGCTGATCAGAAATGCTTTTTAGATATGCTCAAGTGGTATATAGTTGTCAGAAACACTCTTCTGAATTTAATGTTGTTATTATTCAAGTTGCTGAAACGACAACAACAATAGAATAACTCCTTCCTTATTTGACATAAAGGGGGATATTGTTGGGTTTTAAATGTAGTGATTCAAATATATGTACTAGAATAGTCTTATTTACCGGTTTAGGCCTTTCCATTCACGACTTTGTGTTCTAAGGTTAGACTATTTAATGTGCATACATGTACAATTAGGGTTGATCGTTTTGTTGCCCTACCTAGCTCTTACAGAGAAGTTCTCATTGAACTCCGCTAGAGCTTTTATAATCAAATCATTTGGCACTATTTTCATCATAATTCTTGTCATTTAATTCACGTTATAAATAATAGAATCTGTCGATCTTCGTAATTATTGTTTCAACATAAATGTTATGAGACAGCGGGGTGGCCCGTAGCATTCACTAGCTGGCAGTTAGTGTGGGAATGTTGTAAAACTATGGGGTGGCCTGTAGCATTCACTGGTCCCTATGCAGCAGTGGGGGGAGTGGTAAATACTTGATTTATCGCGGATTCGTCAGATGGATTGGACCAGGATGAGTCTGTTCGTAAGACTGTGGGAGGGCCACAACATGCATGGAATCAGGAAATGGTAGGTCTTTGGAGACCAGGTATTGATATGAGACTACAGTGGGTCATGTAGCATTCATTTTAGTAATGGATTTGGTGGAAAGCTGGTTTGGGCAATGTGACATCCCCAATTTCACGGCCAGAAGAGACCGATTTGTTTATGCTTTGTTTTATAAACCAGAGTATTCGTTTAAAGAAAACGGTTACGGAATTTGTTCCCAAAACAAAATATGATAAGAATTTATCAAAGCATTTCTTTAAAGAAATGTATTTTCGTTAAATAACAAAATCTCGAGATGTCATGCACCGTTACAAACCAAAAGCATAAACAATATAAAATAGACCTTACAACAGTTATTTATAACTACTGATCTATAATCCAAAATCTCTCGTCAAGTCCACCAACTTATACTCTTGTGTCATTACCTGTAATGCAAAGAAAGCTGAGTGGGTTAGGCTTGGGTGCCTGGTGAGCATATAGGGTTTTCAACCCACAATATTATATCTTATATATATATATATATATATATATATATATATATATATATATATATATATATATATATTCAATCATCAAACGATCATTCCGATTACTCATCCCATTATCTTCCTTACTCTTAAGGGCCTACCCTAAGAGTCATCTAATCGTTCACTATGTATTAGGCACTAAGACAATAGCTGCCAGGATTCTTTATTAGGCACTAAGACAATAGTCGCCAAGGTTCTTTCGTAAAGCACTAATTTCATAGCTGCTATGGTTCATTCATCGGGTACTAAATCCATAGCTACCAGTGTAGGTACTAAGTCTATAGCTACCAACGTTTATCTAACATGTACTAAGTCCATAGCTATCATTATCTATCTAACAATACTAAATCCATAGCTACCAACGTTCGTCTATATGGTACTAAATCCATAGCTACCAAGGTTCATCTATATACAGTACTAAATCCATAGCTACCGAGGCTTATCTTTACAGTACTAAATCCATAGCTACCGAGGTTTATCTTTCGTCTCATCCTCAGTCGCATCCTTCATCACACACCAACTATTTCGTCTACCCATGTTCTACCCAACATATTTGTAGAGATAAAATACATATACAGTTTAACTCATTTAAAACCTATATAAAAGTTCAATTCTATGCCCATCTCAAATAGACAAATAATATATAAACACATAGCACGTATTTCATAGAAAATACTTTGTATTTATGTGTTAGAAGAAAGTAACTACACACTCACCCAAACATATACTTAATACATTCAAACACTACTTGTATTATACTCGTGTTTATGAAAGGGACTATACACCCACACATATAAACAACTTTATATTATACGCATAGCACGTATTTCATAGAAAATACTTAATATTTATGTGTTAGAAGAAAGTGACCACACACTCACTTGATCAGAAGATGATTGGACAGCACTACGGCTTGTTGAAGTAGTATTCTTTGGTAGATCTGGAAGATCTTCACAAAAACCAGACTTCTCGCGGGCAGAGCCTCAGCTCGGGAATCTTACTTCTCGAGATCTTCGATCTTCGGGACTTGATTCGGGTCTCAGGATGAAACCGGGGCTCCGGGGGTACTTCGGGATGACTATAGAGGGTATCGGGAGTAAGAGAGAGGACTTGGAGCAACCTAAACTCGGTTGTCCCTTCAAATCTATTTATAGGGAAAAATTTGCCCTTACCACGTTGTGGTACGGTTTACCACGTCGTGGTGGCTGGGCCGTCACTGCATGCGTCATTGCAAGTGGGTCTGACAGACTCTAGAGCTCCTGCCACGTCGTGGTGGCTGACAGTTTTGGGGTTTCGTGCCCCGAACTTCAGAAATTCATAACTTTCGCATACGAACTCCGTTTTCAACGTTCTTTATGTCGACGCGTAGGTGAGAATATGGTCTACAACTCTCATTTAGACTCTATTGGCTTATTTTGACTTTATTTTTATTATATTATAAATATATTACTTTTATGTTATTTTTAGTAGGCCGGGACAGGAAAACTCCGTTATAAATTCATAACTTCTTCATCTGACGTCCGTTTCCGCCTATCTTTTTATCGTTTCACTACTATCGATGAGATCTTCGATTCTCATTTAAATTGTTTCGGCTAAAAATCACTCGATCTCAAATCGAGGATTCGGACTACATACTGCTAAGTCAAAACTTCTGAAAAATCATAACTTCCTCATACGAAGTAAGATTTGGGCGTTCTTTTTATGCACGCTTTCAGTTTAACGTATTCTACAACTTTTGTCTAGGTCACTAAGGCTAAATATTGCTCTAACGTAAATTCACTTTTTACGTCATTCAGCGTCGTGTCAGTTCTGTCTCGAAACTTCGACGGGTCATAACTTCTTCGTTATAACTCGGATTTTGGCGTTATTTATATGCACGGAAGCCTTGTAACATATACTACAACTTAGTTAAGAATAATCCTTCTAAATAATCTTCCATAAAAAAATGTCATTTTTGACGCTTATCGTCTCTAAATTGACTAGCCCGGATCTACGGGTGTTACAGGCAATTATTGTCAGTCAATATTTTCTTTCGAAGAGTCACGTGGGGCGACTGTGTGTCTTTGTGTTTTTTGGATCAGTAATCGGGTAGGATCCTGGTGTATCAGGTAGTTGGCAGACACCAGGGAGGTCTTGGCTACTTCTGGAGAGCAGCTAGGGGGAGCAAGATGAGTAGACCTGGCAATTCGTGTATTTGTGTCATGAAAACGTGTCAGCCACGAACTTGACACGATACGATTACACGATGAGAAATAAGCTTTATCTCAATTTTAAAGATGTATTCGTGTCGTGTCGTGTCTCTCATAGATTTGTTTCTTCGTGTCTGAAATTGCCATGTCTAAAGATAAGTCGGAATGGTTTCATTGATTTGGGATTCGTGTGTGGAGTCGTTTGTTATTTGGGGAATATGATAATTCTCTCACAGTTGGATTAAATAATCTCAGAGTGGTTGATTGGACTATGTTGTGTAGCTCTCGTTTGAGTCTAAGTGTTGCAGGGATGGATCTTTTACCTGAAGGATTATCTAAGCCTTCTGTCAAGTGTAAGTGTTCTGCAGCTGTTTATGGTCAGTGATTTTGTTCCTTTGGAAGCATCAAGATAATCAGTGTTGGAAGTGTCTTGTTCAATCTAGTATTCAATGAGGATTTGGCTTAATAGTGGTTCGGTGTGGGTGGTCAATCGGGAAGTCAGACCAATTCGAGATATCAGGTTTTGGGAAAGGTAGAGGTGGTTTCTACAAGGGTTTAAGATTCATTCTTCTTTAGATTTCGTGAGTTCTTCTTGAGTTGGTTTCAGTCATCTTGGGAAGCCTGTGGTTTTCTTAGGACTGTGGTTGTGTTGCACATAATGTTGTCATAATGGGAAAGGTAAGGACGAATTTCAAGGACGAAATCTAATTTAAGTGGGGGAGAGTCGTAATGCTCTGTTTCGAATAATTACCTATTAGGACGGGAGTGATGAAATGTCGATGGTTCGGGCATTTGGAATTGGTTTTGGTGCCAAGGGGCATTTTGGTAAATTGGTAGCGGGCCTTTATGGTAATTGGATTTTGTGTTCAGAGAACTTTAAGTCAAGTATGATTTGATAATTGTGTAGGGCTTCTCGATACCTTTTCATCAATATAAGGATGGTTGGAATTAGAGCTGTATGGAGAAAGTTATGGCCTTCGGAATGAATTAGGGTTTAAGGGTAAACCCTAATACGCGAGGCCTACCAAGGTAGTACGCGGGGCGTACTGATGCGTTATGGGTTACGTCATGCGTAATGGAGCGGACGCTTAGCATACTGCGGAGATGGGATCGGACCTTGTACGTTAGCCATACGAGGGTTAGTGAGAAACCCTAATTTTCGTATTTGTAACTTATAAAAGCTTTTTGTTAGCTCCTTTCCCTCATTTCTAAGTTAGCCTCCACACTCTAAAAACCCTAAATCGACATTGTAGCCTTTTGGAGGTGTTCTTGAGCTATTGGGAGGCTTTGATGCTCATTTTTTTCCCTTGGGAAGGAAATAAGACAAGCTTAAAGTTGTTTTGCTTGGTGGGAAAGCTTTGGATCCAGAATCATCATCTTGTGGGAAATCTTTTTGAGGTATCAAGTTTTCATCTTGGTTTGTGTATGATTAGATCTCTTTATGGCTAGTTTATAATGATTTTGGCCTTCTTTCTGAGATCATGGATGAGTTAGGTTGTTTAAGGGTTCATCCTTTCAGATATCAGTCTGTTTTGGTATCCTTGAGCATAAAGTTGCAAGCTTTATGGGTATTATGGAGTCATGCATGCATTAAATCAACCAATAAGTCCCTTTTAAGCTTAATAGTTTCTTTTAGTCATGTATGAATGTAAAGTTGGTAACTTTACGTGGTATTCCAGCACAAGGAGGTTATATCTATGGTTTGGAAAGCTTTGTCTTAATGGATTAAGTGAAAATCAGGTTTGGGCTGAATAAGGTGAGTAGGGTGTGCGTATAAGCAGTTATGCGCAGCGTACAAGCCTCCAAGCGAGTACGTTGTGCGTACATGCTTGTACTCCCCACGTACTCGGTCTATTGGGCTTTGAGTGTTTAAGCTTCAGTTTGGGCTATCTTTTTGGGTTTGGTTGTTTGGGTTTGCTGGGCTAGCCGAGAATATGTGTTTTGGATTAGGAAAAGTTAATGGGCTTTAGGGTAACGCCCATGTAAGGGTTTGGACCCAATTTGAAAAATCGGGCCATTAGTGGGCTTTGGATTATTATTAGTTTGTCGGCCTTTATGATTATGAGTCCGGGCCTTAGTCTTGGACCAAACGAGGTGAGGGGTAAAATGGTCTTTTTACCCCATATATGGATTATTGGATTTGGTTTAGAACCCAATTGTTAATTGGGTGTTATTTGTTTAATAGCGCGATGACTCTAGCGCATCAGCGGTCAGAGATTTATTCGTGTGTTCGACTATTGAGGTGAGTCTCCTCACTGTTCTATGGGTCGAAGGCACCAATGCTGACCCATTTGGTTTATGTATTATAGGAAGACCATGGGTGGACCTTTGAATTTTGTATGAAAGACCAGGAGGCGAATCCTAGAAATCCGTATGCAAGACCAGAGTCTGAACTCTTGCAGTTAATTAGTTAAGTAGTTGTAGATTGTATGTTATTTGTTTTTGTGATGCTTGCATGGAAGACCAGAAGGTGGCTCCTGGAACTTGTCTGTAAAACCCAGGGTTTTGGCCCCTGGCCTGGTAAGGAAGACCGTGATACGGCTCATGGCATAATGGCAAGACTATGGTTGGCACGTAGCACTTTCTATTGATTGTTAGATATGTATGATATGTATGGATCGTATGATATGTATGGTATGTGGTATTTGGGGAACTCACTAATCTTTGTGCTTAAATTTTGTGGTTTATAGCTTCAGGTACTTCTAGTTTGAAAGGGAAGGGCTCGACTTGATCGTAGCGCGTACACCCGAGTTTTTCCACAATTCATGATTTTGGGATTTTACATTGATAATTGTTTTACTTTGGAATACTTTTAAATGTTTGAATAAAGATAAGTGAATGTATGAATATATATTAAAAATGAAATTTTACCCTATGATTTTCGGGATGTTACTAGTTTTGTCCGCTGAAAATAGAATCACTGACCGATCCTTGTTGCTGAAACGAAACGCTACTGCTACAATTCTGAACTCCCATAACTTTCCAGACCTACACACAGGTAAAACCATTCCAAAGAACAATCACAAGGGCCTATTCTACAATCCGAACAGAAAACATCCCTTTTGACCCTGAACCCTCCAATTGATATCCTTGGCGTACATATTCCTTAATTCCTATATTGCTATAATAAATATCTTGCATAACCTCACTAATGATTCCTAATGCGAGTCTCGACCAATAGCCAACTTGGTACCTAACTTGAAACCCGAGATCCAATGATTACACTAGCATTCACCCGAAATCTTCTAATTCATTGCATCCATTCACTAAACTTGGATATAAAAATCCCCAATCCACCATTGAGACTACCAGCCTCACACTTGGTTCGGCCACTAGGTTCCTAAGAGTCTAACTGATAAGGCTACCCTAGCCTATGCATCACCCCTTGCCACTCACTAACCATATAACATCCCACTAAAACCATGATCCAATACCTTAACCCAACCGGTCTCTACTAGGTCTCATCTATACTGCTATAATCATGCGGGCCTTGCCCATGGGTCTCACCTAGTCTATACCAATGAAAGGATCATGCCCACGAGTCTCACCCCATCAAGAGCTACACATGCCTAACCTCGCCTCGGACCCCAATGGTCCTCTTCCTATAATAGAGAGATGCTCTATGATGATCATGTCCGCCTTGCCCATGGCACGAACTAGTCCTCCTCCATTCCAACGATGGCCTATCTCAATCTGGTGAATACTATGATCCCATCATAGACTTACGTCACTTCCATACTATCTGGCAATCTAGTGAATGCTACGGCCACCCCCACAGTCGTATGACACGTCAAAACCACCATGGTTACCACCCATGGTCTTACCACACCTATACCATATGAACCCCAATCATCCTGAGTGAATCTGCATCCAACTAAATTCCAATCAGGTGTTCAGGTCATACTTTCAATCCCAAGACTTAATCAAACAAGAACAGGCAGCGAGTATCTAACACAACCCTCAACTTGGACCCATCCACGTGCCTGCTATACATCACAAAAAAGATGCCAACTAGCTGTTGGAAGTTTCCTGGACTTCCAACTTACAGAACTTCAATCCATATGGCCACTTGAGTTGTCTCCCCTCCCGAATGGGATGTGGAACTTACCCTAGCTTCATACCTGATCCAACTCTTGGAATTCTTAATGATACTCCCCCACTTGGATTCGTTGAAGCTCTCCCAACTCATAAAATTTGATGGATCCTCAACTCATCTTACCTCCTTATAATTTGAACCACCAACGACCTGCGCTTACCAATACTAGCATTTTATAACTAGCCAATCTCGATGATCGCACAAATCTTGAAATCCAAATAAATACTCCTTGAACTCTCAACAAGCTTGATAACCCCAATCGATTCCCATGATACTACAAAAAATACTTAAGTCATTTACGTTGGTGATAAAGGCCATAACCCTTGATCTGATCTGGCAAATCTTCATTCCAACTTCCCATCCTCAGAAGGATCTTTGAATTCTAACCATCTTCACCCTTGTGATAATAAAATTCCCCTGACACCTCCAATGACCAAACAAACTCATGCGGTTTCCATCTTCATCTCTCTACTGCCGCTCCTTCCTTAGCAATAGTAGCGACTGGACCCAAAAGGTCCTGCCATCAGTGACTGTCGATCTTACCTAAACAAATGCTTTCCCATCCGAACTTCGACATTGTTGAAGAACTAACCAACTGATCTGACCATAGACCTTCCAAACGATACCCCTGAATTGACCCCATCAAAGAACCAGAACAACACCCAAACAAACTGAATTTCGCCCAGCATGATGCGACAAACTAATGACTCTTGGCATGCAAAATGGCATATAACAATTCTTTATGATATAACCCAGGAAAAACAGAGAACTAACCCGAAGATAATAATTACCCATACCCAACAAGATATCAAATCACTATAAATATAGATAATAGCTAAGATAATATACCCATGATAGCATAATATACCCACAATAGCATGTAATAAAATCCTGAACTCCCCTTCCTGTCAAGACACCTGCGATGGGACCTGAGCTGCCCTAATCACTACAAGTGGGCAATTTTCCCTGATATCGCCAAGATGATGACAACGATGACACAATTCTACCTCTAAGGTGCACTCTTGGTGGTGGTGGCCCTTCCTTCCGTACCTGTCGCGTTATACTTGTCGCGCACATGCTCATTTCTCCCTTCATCATTCGTGCAAACATCAAGGCCCCTCGGGTCCTTCACACTAGCCATGGCAACATCCAACTGTTTAGATTGCCGAGTCAGACCATGAGTCCGCTTCTTCTTCCCCATTTGCGTATCTGGACCAATTTCCTGCTCTTGAGTTACCTCGACCATCGCATCAACCGCCTAAGCAGCCACGACCCAACCCTCAAACATGGCGACCAATCTTTCAGTGACACGACCAATAATGTTGGGTAACTCCTCATTTAAAGCTCACGAAACCACTACGGCAATCCAATCATAAGATCGGTCCTCCAAAAAATATGATGCATAACCCAGCTCCAATCCCATATTACAAGTGCTAGCAGTTAGATCCTCTTTCCCAAAGGATTTTAGAGCTCCACAAGCTTTGAGCCCCATATGGGCCCCCAATTGCCCTGCTGCAATCACGGTCTGAAAATCCCCAAGACGACCATCCAAGAGTTCCGAAAACCCCACCTTGATCGAACCAAAGATCATAGGAGTCCACTCCAAAATACTGTGGGTAATCTTTGACGAGATGAACTCCTGCATGCGCTCATCGATCGGCCAAATACCTGCACTTGAGCTTGAATCCAACCCCAAACCTCCTTCCTGAGTGCTCATCACCATTCTGAAAATGACCATACAAATTATAGAACATATCCAAGAATCCTCATCCTACAGGATTCCTGGATTCTCCAAGACTCACCTCGATTCGAGTAGGGATCATGTGCTTTCACTAGTACGAGCCCAATATCAGCTTCCACACCTATCCATACTTTCTTCAAGAATCGTCCTGAATCCGCTAAGTCATATTCTCAAGTCGATACCCCAAATACTCGCTAAACAGCGTCACCTACCCACTGAAGCACTTCCTAGGCTTGCCTAGGTTTCCGACCTCACCCTGCCATCAGCTGCTGAAGAACTCCCCATAATGTCAGTTACCCACCACATAAATACAATCACATGTAACAAAGCTTAGATAATCCTTCGAGTAAAAGACTCATCCCTACAATGGTTACACTCAAATGAATGTTGTAGAATAGGGTCAAATCTGTCACTCTGAGATTTTCCAACCTTTGTCATATGTGACTTGACATATTCACTTAATAGCTAACTCACATCACTTAAGAGTTCCACAAAGTACAAAGCACAAAGCAAGCAACATTTGCACAATAGCACTCCAATCCATATAATAACCAAAGAACATTCAAAATTCCATACTACAACTCATGCTAGGAACTTCCACTCTTGCTTCCGGTTGCCTTATACATGCAAATTATACACAATACAGGATTAAATAGATTGTCGAATAAAATACTCTATCCTTGGACCACAACCAAACGAGGAACGGGAAATAAGGCCAAATTAATCATTTTAGGGCTATATGATCCTAACCGTATATAATTCTTAAAGCATACACTTAGCAATCCCCGATACCAATACATTTTTTCTAATCTAGCATCCTAAGTTTTCTAGGCTTCAAGGCATCACATATCAGGCAAATCTATCATGCAATTCCTGAAAGTATCCCTAGCCTTATCCTAGCATGCAAACATTCAAATCATATAACATATCAACATGTATGGGTATTCTCGGAATCACTTACTTGAGCTCGGACGATTGCACGCATACCACCACTTTCTTTTATTAGAAAATCCTTTAATAAAACATTTGTTTTATGAAAATTTCACCAAAACCTCAGTTTGAGTTTAGACACACCCGATAGTATGCCCGAATCCCTCAAACCAAGGCTCTGATACCCATTTGTAACGGTCCAAATTTGTGAGGTAAAAATTTCATTTTTAATTCAACCAAAACATTAATTATATTTTAAGTTAACAATCAACATCGTTTTCTAAATATTCAAAAGTACTTTATGAGAAAACAATTATCAAAGTACAATCCCAAACTCATCATAATGCGGAAACATGGGTGGATGCGTTGTGATCAAGTCGTACCCTTCCCTTTCGAACTGAAATTACCTGAGACCATAACCATAAAACCATAAGCACAAAGCTTAGTGAGTTCCACAAAATACCACATACCATATATATCAAAAATATAATGGGCCCCGACCGTCATCGGTCCCCACCCGACATACAAATTTGTCAATCAACGGGCCCTGCCCAATGCGTGTAATGGGCCCTTCCTAATTCGCGTAATGGGCCCTGTCCACTAAGTATACCGGGCCTCACCCTAACTCTCAAAACGGGACCTACCCAGCATACAACCATGCAAGTATAACAAGTAATAGCATATAGAATAACCTTTAGGCCCTGCCCACTAAGCATACGAAAACATACACATGCAAGAGTTACACAGACATCTAGTACTCTAACATAATAAATCTAGGGTCGACATTGGTGCCTTCGAATCGCTAAACATGGTGAGGAAGACTCACCTCAAGCTGCCAAAATTCTCAAATAAAAGCACGGAGTGTTGATCCAGAAAATCCCTGCGCTTGCATCAAAAAATAATACCAAATTAATAATTCGTCCACAAGCCATAGTTGGGATCCAAGTCCGATTGTTCAACACTTAGGGTAAAAGTCCATTTGATCCTTTTCTCACTTGGCCCAAAATCTGAGGCCCAATAATAGCATCAGAAGCCCATTATGGCCCAACTTCCTAATTGTCCCAAAACCCATCTTGGGCCTAAACCAAGGAGGCCCAAATTCCTAGAAGATACCCAAAGATCCAAATAGACCAAATCACCAAAAAGGACCACACATAGAAAACTAGGGCCTAACAAGGCCCAAAAGCTCAAAAACCACATCTTATGTTGTGACCAGCCTTGGTCATGTCGTGAGAGCTCACTCAATTAGATCCCAACTCATCACGACTCTACATATCCAACTCAGTCAAAGGAAAGCCAACGAGACGCTTCTCACATCGTGAGACCTTGTGTCTCACATTGTGGGAACAGTCTAAGGCTAAAAACCTAACTTTTAAGTACTTAATCCATTAAGCCTCCAATCCTACTTCTTTGAGAAGTTAACAATGACTCCAAAGGCTAATAAAAATGATTAGTTGATGGACATTCATGCACCAAGCATGTCCTAAATCTATTATAGGTCAAAATGACAATCAATGGTGTGACAACCGTCACTTTCTGGTCAAGTCAAAGTCAAATAAAGTCAAGAAGTCAAACCGGTCAACTCAATGAAGCCTTCTATATCAGGGTTTACATTATGCTTACTATTTTACAACTCACTATCTTAATGAAAAGTATCACTTTGAGTTCTCACGTGTTCATAAAATTAAACCCTAATCATGGTAAATGATGTAACTACTCGATAAAATACTATTACATACCATGCGGGGGCGTATAACACTCATAACAAGGATTAACAGGGCTTACGAACCTTGCATTTCGAGGCTAAACACTCACAAAGGTCACAAATAAAGTCTCTCTAAATCTCTTTCACTCTATCTCTCTCTCCAAAATCTCTCCCAAATATCTCTCAAAATCTCTTTCAACTTTTTATAATCACTCGAAACAGAAAGATTACTTGAAAAACAGCCATATAGGGCCGAAACCACTATATGAACCGAAGCCTCCCTATAACAACCGAAACTAGCCTTAAGAACCGAACCCTAGGGACCAAACCTACCAAGACCGAAACTTACTTAAGAACCGAACTCACCCTTCGGTTCGGATCTGACCCTTCGGACCGAAGCTTCACCTATTCTCAGTTCACTTCGCCTTTGCCTCCCATGTGACACTTTCACCTGTGAGCTTCTCGGACCGAACCCACCTTCGGTCCTCAAAAACATGAACCGAACCCTCGCAGATTCACTCATCGTTTCCCGGTTTTCAACCATCTTCGAGTTTTAAGCTCGTTTTTCATGACTTAACGTGGTATTTTCACCCAAACTCATATGTTGGCATATAAGACCCTATATATTCATATTTTAATCACTTTTTGGGGGAAATCTTAATCTAGAATAATATCTATTGTGTAAGATATTGATTTGGAGTGTTAACTTTTCCATAGAGTAATGACACAAGCAACCTCCCATACCACCTATGACAACCTCCAGTCACTATTCATCCTTACCTAGTCAACTATTTGTCCTCTCACACTCCCTTCCAACAAGATATCTTGATCAAAGGCTGGAAAACCCTTACCTCTCCTTTCACTTTACTCACTCCCTCACCAAAAAGCAAACACCTCTCTCTCACTTTCTCTCTCTAAAAACTCGAGACTCCAAGGCTGATATTGATCTTTTCACTCACTTTTGGTAAGTATATTCATCCTACATTGGAACATTCTTCACACCTTCACTCAAATTATGGATCTCTCATAACAAATATCACCATATTTGTTCTTAGATTTTCAACTCTCCAAGCATTTACCAAGTGTTCTTGACTTGGAAACATCTCTTCTTCCACATTCATCTCTGAAAATCACTCAAGGTGAGCTCATACCCCTACATTTTCATGTTTTCTTCAAGTTTTCTGGGGGGCAATACAAGTTAAATCACCTTATCATAACTCAAACTCATACTTCAGCTTTTCATAGAAAAGTTGAGTCGTATTCACGGAATGTTTTGATCATCTTAAACTTAATATCTTTCAAAACTGTTTAATATGCAAGTATTTCAGGTTTATACCTTTCTAATGATTACTTGCACATCTCTATACGATTTTTCTACAATTGATGGTGATTTTTACAAAATTGTCTATCATTTCATAAATGAATTCGGAGCAGTCTGTGAATATGAACGTTTTCACACAAGTTAGAGACTTCTAAAAATCCTAATAAAATTTATGCATAAACTAGAGACAATTTGTAAACTCTTAGAGTTTACGGATTTAGTTTTCGACTTCGTATGATTTTTCTATGATTTTTCTAAAACAGTGTAGAAAGGTTAAAAACTAGTTAACAACTTACAACTTTCATAACACTTTGTAACATGTTGAGCAAAGTGTTTATCTTTGATGACTTCATATTTTACATGTGTTTTCTGTTGAGTTAAATTTAAATAACAGAAATTACTCACTGAATTGTAAGAGTCCTTTATCATTTCAAACATACTAGATGAAACATAAGTAGTATAGTTATGCTTGCTAAGCATACTACTTACACAGAAAAGGTTTTACTCTCAATACAAACGGGTTTTCATTTTCTACATGATAAATTATAATAGATATAGTTTATGGATTTTCAAATTTCAAACATACTACATAAAAAGGGGATTTCAATTCCACCATAGAAAAAGTTTTACATGCATACTATACGTAAACTCGTTATCGTAAATTGTGAGACACGTCTTCATTGTACTCTTAGAGTACGGGTTAAAATTCCTGAATAGTTATAACCAGAGTCGTTGGTAGGGAGAGTGTGGTAATTTTGTATAGATCTATATTGGGATTGACAACCCACACCTATGCTGCTACGACAGCCCGATCGGCCGATTGGGGGTGACAAATGTCATTTCATTTCCGACGCCTGAAGAGCATCGCAGCAGACATCTCTGTTATAGTATGGTTATAGTGAGTCACATAGGGAGATAACAACACTTATATTTTACAGAAATTTCTAGTTTAAAAAGGAGTTTTATCTATTTAAAATTACATACATTGTTATAAGTACGAGACACACATACACTCGGTTTTGGGATTTAAGACTACATAACATTTATTAAGAAAAATAATGGATTTTTCTTAGGTATACATTACATTTAAAAACAAAGGATTTCAAACTCTACATCCAAAAGCTTATGAACTCACCAACTTAATTGTTGACACTTTTTCGAAATTACTTGTATTCTCATGAAATCAGTGAAATAGGAAATCAATAGCTTTTGAGGATGGGACGTTAAATCGTCAAACATTTCATTTTTGTCATCATAGTGTAATTGAATTTGAAACATGTAAACTCATACTATGGTGTAACTTTTTCAATTATATTTATGATGGTTGTATTTACTTTGAGCACTATTATACTTTTGTTGTGATACTATACATGAAGTCAACCACCTCCGGACGTTTCCACCATCATTGGTTTGGGGTTGTGACAAATGGCCCCAAACTCAAACAAGATTCATAAATTTTAACCACACTTCAGATCCATAAGACTAAATCATATAGAATGACTCATTGATCCATAAAGTTGCCAAACTTTATGGATCCCAAGCTTGAAATCCCACATAAACATGAAAAGTGGAGCTTAGAACTTAGATGTATCAATTTGAGCTCATAAATATTGGATCTTGGACACTTACAATCGTCCAAAATGTGCACAAGATGATGATGATAAAGCCTCCTTGTTGAACCAGCACTCTAGAACCTCTTATTCTTCTTCTTCTAGCCACCAAAACACTAAAATGGATCCAAAATCACCAATATGGATTAGGGTTAGGGTTTTTATGAGTTAGGGGAAGGTGGAGGCTAAGAAACGAACCCTAAAATCTAGTTAAGGGGGCTTAAATACGTGGGAAACCATAAAACTTCGTGGGCTTGGGTTGCAGCGCTCTTCACGTCGTGAGCTCAGTCCCGAAAGGAATCTTCATGCGGCCCTCCTCACGTTGTAAGACTCCATGCCTCACATCGTGAGGACCCATTTTTCTCCAAAATCTAACGTTTTGACCCTCTGAAACCCTAATTCGATTCATCCAAGAAAACGAATGTTACATTATAGAATACCAACAACTTGAGCCAAAGAGTAGTTCTTAAATTGTTCGTGTGCTTTCACAATTGAAGTGATCATCTTCCATTTTGATCGTAAGTTACTCATGAACGCCACTTTTTCTCCTATTATTTATTTTTTCAATCCATAATTCAACACTTTACTTAACAGATGATCGAACATGCGAGCTACTTGTTCAATTATTTCAGTAAATTTTTGTCCAAATGATCCAAACTCAAAGAGTAAACTTGTTTGTACGAAATGAGTTTGATCAGCATCGCCATATTACAATTCCTTCATTTTTCACAGATATCATGAGCGTTGGCAATGAGATTGCAAGTCTAAAAGTATCTGATGGAATTGTAAATCGTAGATCACCTTTGGTTCTCAAATCGCCTTTAATCTTCTCATTTTATTTAGTAGTGAGATCCTTGTACTTCTCAAGATCAACATAATCAACAATATTAAGGACATGTTCCTTCGTCTTTGTGTATTAGTGAGCTCCTTTGATACTTGACTTCCAAATGTATTGTCCTTGTTTTTAAATTCTAGAAACACAATCTTTGAAGTATGAAACCCAAACGTCATAGTCTTTAGGAAACGGAGTTGAATACGAGTTGATGATCCAATGCTACTTTGACAAATTGAATGAAATTGACCGAATATCGTCCTTAGACATGATTTCAAATGAAAATGCGAGTAAGAATGAAATCAGTGAGCAAAAACAGATTTCAAATCGAATAAAGTAATTTGAACAAATATTTTTAGATCAAACTGCAATTAAATTGCAAAATATGATATAGATCTTAGAAAACTCAATGAACACAAACATATTTTGAGATTTGAAAATGAGCTCGTAGAAATTTCTACTTTGATAGCACTTATGGGATCGTAAGATTCTCTAAGAATGAAATCATGATACAAATATGATATTGAAAGAACACAAGATATAAAGAAGATGTGAATTTCATTAGAGGGTAAAAGCGCTCAATAACAATGACATAAAAACAATTTCCAAAATGATACCCTTTGTCTTTAAATAACGACCCTTAATTAGGACATACAAGGAAGTTGGTTAGGACATGACCAAAGAGATCACGAAACCTAAGCTAAGATAACCTGCAAAATAACTAAGTGACCAAAGATGTAAAGCCTAAATACAAAAACTACGAGAATAGACAAAGTGTCTCACATATACAAGTGAAGACTAAAATATAAAAACTACGAAACCCTTTCACATACAGAATCAAACATAACTATATAATTTATGATACCCAACAACAACAGCAACAATAACAATTAAAAGTAACATAAATTTATAATTTACATTACGTTACCATACAAACAATGGTTGACATTTTAAAAAGTTATCATAATCGAAATCAAGAACATCAAAATAAATAATTTATAAACTAATTAATCTTCACATTAAAAGTAGGGATATTGATATGAAAATCGTTATTTTTTTTTTCAATATCGTCTACTTCGACATTATTTTTTATGCATTAAAACTGTAACTTTATAAAATTTTTTCTAAATTTACTGATGTTACATGCTATCACTAGTTTCCACTTTACCATCATATAAAATTTGCAAGAAAATCCTTAAGTTTATCCTTTTTTTTACGTTTTTACCATTTTTTTTCATAATACATATATGGGCTAATGTCATAAAAACCCTCAAGTTTTCAGGGTTTTACCAGTTTTGCACAAAGTTGAATTTTATGTCCATTTCTACCATAACATTTTCCAAAAAAATGTTCGGTTTTACCATTTTACCGGTGATAACAAGTTACCATTATATTAGCTTCACAAAAAAACCCTTAAGTTTATAGTTTTTTACGTTTTTACCCTTAAGTTTATATTTTTTTACACTTTTACCCTTTGTATTTTTTTTCATATTATATGTATTCATGCAGAAAAATTATATTTATATACGAAAATTTTTTAATTAAGTATTGTATGTACATTTTTTTTTAATGTTATTTCTTCATATATATATATATATATATATATATATATATATATATTGTGTGTATGAGTTTTTTCTTGGATAAACCATTTAAGATGTAAAAAAACGCATATTAATATGTTTTTAGAACTACAAGTACATATTTTTATGCATTTAAAAATACATATCAATAAAAAAAAACTTGTTGAATCATAAACATGTTTATATAAGTATATACATATATATAACATTAAAAAAAATATAAATACAATATTTAATAAAACATTTTTTCATATATAAATACGATTTTTCTACATGAATACGTATATTATGAAAAAATACTTAGGGTAAAAGTGTAAAAAAAATTATAAACTTAGGGGTAAAAACGCAAAATAGGGTAAACTAAAGGGTTTTTTTGCGAATTTAATATAATGGTAACCTGGAAAACCTGTTATCACTGGTAAAAGGGTAAAACCGAACATTTTTTCGAAAATGTTAGGGTAAAAACGGACATAAACTTCAACTTTAGGCAAAACCGACAAAACCCTGAAAACTTGAGGGTTTTTATGACATTAACCCTACATATATTCGTAAAAATGTTTTAGAAGTATAAATACACATTATAAGTTTGATATATTTTTTAGAAGTATAAATATATTTTTAATTTTAAAAGTATAAGTATATTTTTTAGAAACATAAATACATATATTTACTTTTTTAGAACTATAAATACATAATTTATGTTTTTAGAAGTGTGTTTGTGTTTATATATATATATATATATATATATATATATATATATATATATATATATATATATATATATATACTAGCCGTTTACCCGCGCCAAGCGACGGGTGTGACAATGGTAGTTGAATGTTGAAAGATGAATTAAACCCTAGAAATGGAAACGTCAGCGATATATATCCAAGATTTGTGAACAAAAATTGCGAGATTTGGGGAAATACAGAGATAAGTAATGAACTGGGTCAAAATAACCTAAGAATAAGGGATAAGAGATTTGACCTTTTCAACTGTTGACCATATGTACTCTGCTCTTTTTTTAATGCATAAATTGATTGTACAAATGCATTATATGTTTATACGACTTAAAATTCAGCATTTGACCAAAAATGCTTTATAAGGTAATTAAGATATATATATATATATATATATATATATATATATATATATATATATATATATATATATATATATATATATATATATATATATATATATATATATATATATATATATATATATATATATATATATATATATATATATACGTTTTTAGAGTATACTTGTTTTTCATATAAACTTATTTTTTATTGATATCAATAACAGTTAGATGCCACATTTTTGCATTTTAATATATTTAAGATTTTTTATGCCAATATTTTTTAAAAACAATATTAAATCGAAAACTACATTTAGTTTTATTCACATAAATACTAGTAAATAAGTACTAGGAAAGGTCATTGAATGATATTATTATAATAAATATTTATCTTATAATCTGGTTCAAAATCGATAGTTTGATCAACTCAATTTAGAAATCATTATTTCATAGTTACTTAAATAAATTAATTATTTCTAACATGTATTTGATAAAATTTACTAATATAATTTTAGTCTATGCAACGTATAAATATTCGTTTAGTTATATGATAGTTGTGGGCAATGTGTCAATGTTTGCCAAAGTGAGGGGGTGTTGTGTTATTAGTAAAATGATTAATCTCTATTATTTATTACACAATATCATACATTACATTTAATTTTATAGCTTATGTAATTGTTTTATTAATAATTCTCATTATAAATAATTAAGACTTTTTTAACGAAATAATCACATCATTGAGCATAATATGATCCTATATCGCAAAATATGATAGCATTTTGCATGAACAAATAATTTTGAAAAGTCAATTTTTATTGAGATTAATAAATATTCGATTTAAAAATGTTACAAACCATGCTCACAACGTCCTCTAAGTTTGGTCATGTTTGTAAACATGTACAATCTTTATACACATTTCTCAAATTTTAAATATATAACTTAGTAGCAAATACATACCCAATACTTAGAACACGACACTAGTAACAAAAACCCGTAATATGAGGGAAGCTAAAACTATAAATAATCCGTCACATGTTATTTAAGAATGAGTTTTTAATAAATAACATGTACGCAGTAGAAATGATAAAGAGGGAAAAAGACAATGGTTAAGGGCATGGGCCTCGCGAATCTTTCATGTAACTATGTTAGGTACAAAACGCTCCATCTCGACATTGTGTCCAAAATTCAGTACGAAGAACAGACCAAATTAGAACAGTAAATGTTAGGGGGGCCGTATAATTTATAATTAAAAAAAGAAAAACAAACAAACTAACTAACTAACTGGTTCTTGCGTTGATATGATTTTAAGCGTAATGTTTGCTTTTATCATAATTTTTGTAAACTGAGGCGGTTTAGGTAAAATTGAATATTTTAATAAATTACCTAAGGTTTGATCCTGATAAAAAACAATAATTTTGTGATAAAATTTAGTTATTTTTATTTGAGAAACTATACATGGAAAATCAATATGTTTTCATACCATTTGCATTTAATACATTTGGTTTTCTTGCGGTGGAGCTTCTTAGCAGAGTACAACAGATCATGCATAATAATGTGATATCCCTAAATGTATGGATGTAGTCTTAAAAAAAATTGGTTTTACCATACAAAAAGGTTTAGCGGCGCAACTTGTCGTCTGTTTGTCTTCTCATTAGCGATATCTTTGATTGTCGTTTAGATTGTGTCAGCTAAAAATCGATCGATCTACAATTCGATTTACGGGTTGTGCACTGCTATGCTAAATCTTAGAAAAATCATAACTTTTTCATACGAAGTCAGATTTGGACGTTCTTTTTGTATACGTTCTCGGTTTAACATATACTATGACTCACATTTAGATCCCTAAGGATAAAATTAATTTATCAAAAATTCACTGTTTACGTTACGCGGTGTCGTGCCGGTTTAGCCATAAAACTTCGACGGGTCATAACTTCTTCATTATAACTCGGATTTCAGCGTTCTTTATATGTGCGAAACCCTTGTGACATTATAACTCGGGTCAGAAATTCATTTTTGACACTTATTGTCTCTAAATTGACTAGTCCGAATCTGCGGGCGTTTCATGGTGTATGTTTCTTATGCATCTAGTTTTAGCTCAAAGTTATCACCTTTTTGTACCAAACTTAGTTTTTGTGAGTAGGAGATACTCCAAGAGATTGTGAGTTATCCTTTTAGAGGTTTTAGGGTGTGTTAAGTCATAAAAATGTGTGATTGGTCATTAGTTTCTTCCCATATAATAGCTAGTTTTTCTTAATGGGTAAATAAGTTATGGTTTTTGGAGCTAAGGTGTTAATAGCCATGCTAGACCATAAAGTTGGAAACTTTATGGTTAAGGACATCTTTTTGAGCCTAGATCTGGATTTTGGACATAAGTGCTTAAGGATTAAGCACTTAATGGCTTAATGGAGAGCAAACGCATACATTGGGCGTATTAAGGGGTACGCTGCACGTACGTGGTCAGATCCCCGACTCCGGTTAACCATGCAGTACGCCCCATGTACGTAAGAAGTACGGCCATCATACTCACAAAGTCAACTCAGTTGACTTTGACCTGGATTTTTACTAGGGTTTGACCTAGGGGTATTTTAGGTATTTTACCTATATGTTGAGATTGTGTCCTTGAATTTATTAAGGTGATTGGTAGAGTTGATCTCAGAGTGGCATGCTATTCAATTTGCTTATTTGTTTGTGATGTGAGTTTTCTCACTATATCCATGGGTCGAAGGCACCAATGTCGGCCCATTACTTGTTATGTGGAATGCTAGTTGTCTTTGTGATGTTTCCATGAAAAACAAGGATTTGGCCCCTAGCAATTGTATGAAAGACCAGTATTTGGCCCCTGACACTTGTATGTAAGACTGGGATTTGGCTATCTGCATTGCAAGGAAAGACCATGTGGGTAGCCCATGACACTTGTATGTAAGACCGGGATTTGGCCCTCGACATTGCAAGGAAAGACCATAGGGGTAGCCCATGGCACTTATATGTTTTGGATATGTGTTATTTTGAGGAATTCACTAAACTTTGTGCTTACAGTTTATGTTTATGGTTTCAGGTACTTGCGGTTCAAAAGTGTTAGGGCCCGACGTGATGGCACAACATCCCCCTTCATGATTTCCGCATTTGAAATAATTGTACTCTGATGTTTTGAATATTATGATTTGATGTTGGTTTTGAACAATTAATGAATGATTTGATAGACTTATAAATGAAGATTGTCACCACTGTTTTGGGCTGTTACAGAAATCATTGTTAAAGGTTTCAAATATAAAGTTGAAATACAAACCGGTAAGAACTATCTATAGCTTTAATGATAATAAAGGATGAATTAAATCTTACTTGGTATGATTTACTTTCTAATCGGTAGAAATATCCTACTTTTTATTTCCTTGGGATAACACATATAACACTATCAATTCTACCTTGAGTACAAATACCAACTAATAAGTAAATATAACATTTTCTTTATAAGATTTTGCATGAAAATATTTTTATAAAATTCATCAAAATTTATAAAAATCATAATTTGTTCATAAGAACCACGTTTTCGACGTTCTTTATATCTATGTGTTCGTATTGACGACTACTACAACTTTCATGTTGATCATTTTGGCTAAAATGCAAAAGATTTTCATTTTCATTTTTATAAACAACGGTTTATATCTTTCTCGAAAAGTGAGAACTTACGGCTTGACCCATCTTTAATCCTTCTTCCCTTCCTGAAAACTTATAGTGTCGTAAATGCATGACTCGGATTTGATTGTTAGTTGACAATTCACCCATTCTTGGTGTTTGGTGAGGGTCGCTACTAATATTTGTTGGGATCGGATACCTCGATAAGAAATCAACACAACAATAGCCAAACAAACAATAAAAATGACCACCAACCTTTCAAAACACTTAGATTCCCTCGTAGCTTTTCATTGACCCTTTTATCTTAATCTCATTTATTCTATTATAAAAAATAAAAAAAAATAAAAAAATAAAAAAAAATCTTTTTGTTATGGCATATAGATAACTACTTTTATGATATGGAATTCGAGTGAATCAGTTCTGCAAGATCAACAATTAACCTTATAGTGGTTTACAAATAACTGTCATAACCGAAACGCTAATAACCGCATATCAAGATGTTTCAAGTACCAACATATGTTTCCCTTGGTTGTCTCTAATGTAATACTGATCATTAAAAGTTACTTGTTTTGTTGTTTTGTATAGATTTTATTTATTTTTCTGTTATTTCATAAGAATGTTGGTTATTTAAAAACAAACATTTAAGCATAATAGCTTAAAACATCAATAATAATAAATTAATAAATAAATAATAACTAGTATTATTTATTTTTTTGCTATAAGCATAAAAAGGATACACATAATATGTAATAATAGTGTCTTTTGAAAGACATTTTTTAAAACTATTATTTATGTTTGCTGCCGGAAATATCTTTGTCCATATTTTTGATAATTAGTTATCATATTAATACAAAACAATAAAAAAAAAAAATTATTTTTCTACATATACCATTTCAGAAGGTCTTATATAATATAAACAAATCATAACACTTTCGCCATTTCGTCTTGAGCTAAATTCAAAAGTAAAACATATGGTATGCATAATCAAACGGATCAACATGCATTTATCATCAACTTGGCCTGTTGGGCTTGATGTCGTAGATAACTAGATATACAAAATTACAAATTCCTAACTATATTCATAAATAAATAAAAATTACAAAGCCCATTATAATCCTACAAAACTAGATACAATTAACCATTTACAAAAAATGTACGAAGACAATAATCATGCTTTTTTAGTAGGGGACAATTGATGACACGACACAATAAAAATACACGAAACGAAACGAAATTGAGACGAAATTGAAATTCGAATTCGTGTCCGTGTCAGGTGTAAAAAACACGACATCGTGTCGTGTTCGTGTTCAAAATTTGTCACGAAATTGACACGATTTAACATTTTTTGGTCATGTTTTTCGTATTTGTCATGTTATGTATGAATAAATATTAATTAAATACATTAATTTTTATTTTATGTTATCTTTGTCATGTCGTGTCATGTTTTGCGTTTTTTAATCGGTTCGCTTTCATGTTAGTTAAAAAAAACATGAGATCGTGTCATGTCGTGTTCGTGTTACATAAAACCTTGTCGTGTCGTGTCGTGTCAGATAAAAACACGACACAATGGCCCGATCTGCCAGCCCTATTTTTTAGTTTCCTCATCATTCATTTTCACTTAACAATCAACTCTTTTCCACTATATAAAGTACATATTTTAAAACACAAAATAAATCACTGCTGTTATAATGGTTTATATACACAACAAATTGATCAACCAACAAGGGCAATATCGTCATTCTACCCTTTTAATATCAATAACAAACAACCGCTTTACATTCACCGAAATCATCTCCCACGAGCTTCAGACAATGAAACAGCCATAGCTAACATCATCTGTTCTTCAAAACTCTCATCTTGTAAGCCATATGCACCAATCTCCGATCCTTCTTCCCTTGCTACTGTACATGCTAGACCACCATAAGGCGATGAGGATGCGGTTGTTGCCACTGGTGGGGCCACGGCGGCAGAAACACGAAGCTCCGCCGCGTATCTTGCTAACTGAGCCGCATCACCGTAATTACGGTGCCGCCTCCCGTCCTCCTAATCACCATCAAAATTATACATTTTTACTGTTATAATTGGGTAGATTTTTAAAGTACACTTTTTTGATAAGAAAGTACAATAGTGTGATTGGGTAGATTTTTTGAAAGGACGGTGGGTCAATACTAAAAAAAAAATTGAAATTAAAATGTTGTAACGAAATAAATAAAATTCGAATACTATTTTAATTAAAAATAAATAAATGAAAGTGGGTTGATATTTCTTGTATTTAGCATTAATCGATATTAACTCAGTAGTAGAACCTGAAATGAGAGCCATATGGCTTCCATAAGCATTATATTGTCGAGATCAAATTCATCATTTCTGCATTCACAACACCAATTAAGCTTTGCAAATCGACAAGGTATATAAAAAATAACAAAAATCAACATTAAAAATAAACATAAAATTATACCTAGATCCTGAAGGATTTGTAATTCCAGAATTACCAATAGAAACAATTTCATCATCACCTTCAATTATTCTGCTTGAAGAGCTCATATCTTGTCTTCTTTGCATCCTTTCTTCTTCATCTTGAATTTCTCTTCTTCTCATTCTTATTTGTGCATCTATCACCCGTTGCTCTTCCTGACCATAATTAAATACCAGAATTGAGCTCATGAACTAATGCACAATTTTTTTATTTTTTTTAAAATTATAATTTAGTGCTTACAATTTGCTCCAACCCCTTTTCTTCTTTAGTCTTTACCCCTCTATACTCCACTGCATAGTTAAACGTTTTACAAAAGGGACACCTTAAGATTGTTAAGGATCAAAAATAAAAATCTTGGAGCATAAAATATATATAACAGGGTATCTTATAATCTTTGTTAAAAAAACCGAAAAGGATACTGTGTGGGGCGTGTTGAATTAGGCATCTTCATCTGCAGAAAACACTCTGAAGCACAAGAAATAAACATTAGAACATAATCAGATTGTTTGTAAACAGAAAAATTTAAACGATAGAAGTGAATGATCTTTACCTGTACAAATGCCTTTCATGCAACATCTTGAACGATTTAGGCTTGGATAATACTGAAATAGAAATACAAAATTAAACCACAATTGGATGACAACATAACACGCTAATAGAAAAATCAATCAGGTGATGTAAACAGGATTCGGTAATTGTAAAGCAATTTGAATAGAAACAGTAACACAGACCAAGAAGCAAATTGGGCATTCTTCAAGATCGCAGTTACAGTCATCGTCACCAGGATAACAAGGAGCAAGTTTAGAATCAAGTATGAGTTTACGAAGCTTTTTGTGATCTACATCCTTGTGTTGATACAATCCTTGAGGCCTTGTGTACTTCTCGTCCACTTGATGCCTCTTTCTAACAAGCTTATTCCCCATCGAAGACCAATCAGGAACTACTATTATTCGCTTAAATCTAATTACAAAACCCTAATTTCAATCTCCAGCTGATACGACGGAATATCAAGAAATAAGAAAACACCTTCTTGAAAGAAGGAATTCGATGGCATTAACATCCTGAAATCACGAAAAAAGCAAAAGGAAAGCAATTATTTTATACCCATGAAAGTCAACGAACAACTTAACTTCGGATGAAATGAAATTTTAGATTACTTCGATCTGGGAATGTTATTTACAAAGAACCCATGTGAGAAAACGAGACCTTGAATTTGTTGAAGCTATGAAAAAGATGGTTGTGACTGAAATCAAAACTATGGATGCAGGTAGAGTACAGAGGAAGGGTTACGAGAGATTGACAAAAGAATGAAAGATAGACAAATAGGGAACACAATCAGAACTTTCTCTGATGATTTACGTGAGAAAGAGAGATGCCAGGAGTGTTTGTACGTATGTCTGTTCTGGTTAATATTTCTTGATTGATGATATAATGAAACATGGAATAATACTCTTAAAGATCTCATCCAAACTAGTATATATAATCCGTTCCTGATAGGTGATTGATACAAAATAATCTTTTGTCCATATAGACTGTTTAATAAACAATCAGTTTTTTAATATATCTTAGATTACTTCTTTTTTTGTTGGTCGATATCTTCTTATCCATTTTTATTTCTCCACGTCTTGATATCTATTTGAAATTATAACAAGTCATTTTTGTTCTTCCAGTCTCTTAATATCCATTTGAAATGATAATAAGTGTATTAAAATATTATCAATCTTATTTAAATATGATACATGTCATCATTTCACATGAATATAAAGATATGTCATCATTTCACATGAATATAAAGATATGTAGTAAGAAAATGTAGAAGCATCTAAGTTGCACGGAAACGGATACTGTAATGGGAAACGGATACGGAACGGAAACGGGAAACGGCAAAACCCAAAAAATTAAGATACGGATACGGCAAAGATACGTCAATATAAAATTGTGTTATATATATATATATATATATATATATATATATATATATATATATTGATGTCAAGTCCCGCAATGGAGGTTGATCTATTGATGTAGTTGATGATCCTTGTGTTTCTTGAGAAGCCATAATCGATGATGTGATTAGGAATTAAGAGAATCAAGAATGGTGATGAATGATGATTGACGATCCTAGTGAATTGTGATCGACTAATCGTCTTTGATCAAGAAAACAGGAGACGACTCACGACAGGGGAGACTTTGATTGACGATCGGTTAGGGACTTAAGGGAATACCAAATACGTTTTGAGCCTTAAAAACAGCAGCCCATTAGTCTTTTTTGGATTTAAACTTAAAAAGCCAATGTAAACCTTAAAATAAAATAGAAACGGCTAGGAAACTTCATCGAAACTTTAAGAAAACTTTGCAGAAACATTTCCATGATATCTGATACTTCCAGGAAACGTTTCCAAGGAGTTTCCATGGAGTATCCGTTTCCATGGAGTTTCGGAAACGGAAACGGCAACCTTAGAGAAGTTTCCATGCATCATAGAGAAGCATATTTAATTTCATTAAATACAATTAGGTGGTGTTTAGTTATGGAAAAATTGTTTTTGTTTTTCATTTTTAGTTTTCATTAGAAAATTTAGCAAACACATTAGTTAAATTTTATTCATTTTTCATTTTTCATTTTAGTAAATAAAAAAATATGTTTAGATGTGTATTTTTTTTTTATCAGATTTCATTTTTAGAAAACGGTAGTAGTGATAAAATAGGGGTAGAGATGGGTGGGGTAGCGGCGGTGGTGGCAGTGACGATGGTGGTGGTGGACGGGTGGGTTAGGGTAGTGGTGGCAACGTTGGCAGTGGTGGGACGACAGAGACAGTGGTATTGATGGTGATGATGGTGTTGGGGTAGGGTTAGGGTAGGGTAGGCTAATGGTGGCGATGGTAGCGGTGTCGATCGAGGTGGTAGTGGTCACGACGACGACAGTGGTTGTGGTGGGGTGATGATGGGTCGGTGATTGCAGTAGTGGTGGTGGTGGATGTGTGTGTATGTCTATTTTTGTGGAGGTGGGTGTGGGTGTGGGTGTAACCGTGTAAGGTTGTAGGGGTGGGTGGGGTAGGGTTAGTAATGGAGTTGGTGGTTGGGTGTGGGTGTGAGGTGTGAGGTGTGGCTGGGGGTAGTGGTTGGGTAATGGTGGTGGTGATGGTGATGGTGGTGGTGGGTGGGTCGGTGGGTGTTGGTGTTTATGGGGGTGGGTGTAGCATCCCAAAAAAAATTCAACAAATTTAAACTTTTCAAAACAACCCTTTTGTCTAATAGAAGTGTTACAAAACCAATGTTTCAAAACCTTATTTGAAATCGAAGTCTCCCAATATTCAATTAGATGTAAAACCAAGGATATGTACAGTCACGTTTTCGCCTTACCACGGTCCAATGAGGTACCTGAAACCATAAATCAAAACTGTAAGCACAAAGCTTAGTGAGTTTCCCCTAAAATACCAATACATGAACAATTAACATTTTCAAATAACAGCATGTACTGGGCCTACGACTAAAAGACTAGATTACCCCTGAGCCCACAATATGAGTCTGCCTTGCCTATCGGGTCCACGGATCATATCTGGTGTGCTCCATAGCCCACATCATAAGTCTGGCTTGCCCTCCAGGCCCACAACTTATGTCAGGCTTGCTTCTTAACTCGATCAATCATTGGATTGAAATACTCTCAAGCCCTCTGTACGAGTCTAGCATACCACACGATCCTCAGCTCGTATCTGGAATGCACCTGAGCCCTTAGTATGAGTCTGAAATACCCCACCCGGCCCTTATCTCATAACTGAAATACTCCAGGGTCTGTTGACTACAACACAAAGTAGTACAACATCAACCCAACACAATATGTCTCAAGCCCTCAGTATGAGTCTGGCATGCCAACCGACCCTCAACTCATATTTGGAATGCTTCTGAGCCCTCGGTATGAGTTTGGCATGCCAACCGGCCCTCAGCTCATATCTGTAATGCTACTGGGTTTGTTGGCTACAACACAAAGCAGTACAATCTCAACCCACCACAATATGTCTCATGTAATAGATAACAAGCATATACAATATGTCATGCATATAGAATCATAGGTAGTCCTACAGATCTACCGGACTAAGAATATAATCATGCAGATCTATTCCATACTCAGCATATCAATGTATAACAGGATATCAATCCAATGGGCCAGCGTTGGTGCCTTTGACCCGTAAGTACAGTGAGAAAAACTCACCTCGCAGACTAGACAAAACTGATGAGGACCGACTCTGAATCTCAGTTCTTTAACCAATATTTGTTTCCACCAAGTAACCAATTCCATCAAAATCCCAAAATACACAAAATACCCTCAAGGTCCAACTTGCTCAAAGTCAACGGTCAAGGTCAACAGTCCATTTTGACCCAACACGTTGTGTTCCCCTTGGCCACGCCGTGTTCCTCCAACATCCAAACAGTCGGGAAAACCTCAACCAACATACCGTGTTGACTTGAAAACACGTCGTGTTCGCCTGAGTTCCAACAACTTAATACATTCACCTTCCTTTTCGACTTCAAAAGCTCCAAAGCTCATATCTAGACCAAAATGTGATTAGGAAGGGTAAAGTTTCCAACTTTATCTATTGGGACTACCAAAAAGGTCCAAAAAAAACCCAAATCACAAGCTTGATAATGCAAGGGGCTTTACTAAAATACCCTTAATCCTTAAGGCTTGAAGTCCATCCCTTCTAGAAGTGATTCAAACACCAAAACCATCCCAAAGGTTAGTGCTTTCTAGACATGCATGCCCAATGCATGTCTTGAACCCTGTAAAACCCTAAATGTTGATGTATCAATCGGATTCACTAGAATTGGTGCAGAATCCCAATCTACTAATTAATGCAAAACGTGATATAGAATAAAGAACACACGATGAATCTTCAATGCACACTATATTGATGATCCTCTGGTACTTAAGATTCTGATTGCACTTCGGTTCTCTCTTGTTTCTCTCTTAATTTCGTTCTTGGATTATGGTAACACCCAAAAACATCTCTCATACCTTACAAGGCTAAAATAACACTATATATACCTAGAACTAATAACAAAGGCCCAACCTAAAACCCAAACAAGACAACATTAAACAGCACCAAAACATGGTGGTTTTGGTCCTAGACCGAGAACTCTAATAGCTTATGAAAAGCAAAGTATAAACCACAATTTATGACCAAACAATATCCCCCTGTTTTATAGATTTCTTTTCTCTTCAATCTTCTCTTTGATCTTGACTTTTAGCTTTATTCTTCGATTTCTTCACAACTTCAAGATGAACATATGAATTTATGCATGAATGACTTCATCTTGAACAGTCGGACTTCCTTTTAAGAATTTGACTTGGAACGCACATTGGGTGTAGAGGCTTCTTGTAAAGTTTCTTTAAAATCAACACTTTCAGCTTTGAAATACTTCAGAGATAATAACAGAGAGACCAATTCTTATGGATCACTTTAGCAAGTTCATAGATAGCAGCGAATTTAATGAGGAGACTTCAATGCAATCTGTCACACCCCAAAACCGGAACGGCAGAAACGTTCGGGGGTGGAGGACGTCATGTTTAGTATCACGAGATATGTATATGGTAAGCAAGTAATGAACAACCATTTCATTAAGAAAGAAAGTGTTTACAATGTGTGTGTTCACAAAACATAGAAGTCATAAACAAATAACACAACAAGACTTGAAGTTATAATGCTCCATCTTCTGAAGTCCCAGCACGAGCACCTGTCTAATAGTCTCCTGAGAATACAAGTTATTTGAAAGAGTTGATCAACAATTAAGCTGGTGAGTTCATAAGATTTTAGTGATGTGAGTAAGCTGTAAAATGTGGTTGAAAATGTATATGTACAAGTGATGTAAACTGTAAGTTCTGTTTTGAAAAGTTCGCTTGTTCCTCTAGAAAATCCTATATTTCCTACTTGAATGAAAGTTAAGTAAAATGACACTACAAGCCTTTCTATGGGTACTAAATGAGTACAAGCTACATATAATCAGAGTAAACAAACAATCGATTGTGTGCATCTGCCCTAAAGCTCACAACCCAACGGGGAACAGAAAGTAAGGCAGATAGCACACATTCAATTGGTTGTTAGATCGTTGTCATATATAACCCTGGTGTATTCACTTGTTACTCATGGAGTTATTTGTAATGGTTCCTTTATATTTAATGAAAATTTCTTTTAAGAAAACCTATATTTCTTATAGTAAAATATTGACCACAGTGACTACTTTTATAATAGCTTTGTTTATACTGCTATATATAATCTGATATCGGGTAGAATAGTTAATTGGATGAATCTGCCCTAAGTCCACAACCCAACGAGGACAGGAAGTAAGGCGGAAAACACACATTTAACTATCTATTGGGTATTAGTTTTATATATAATCATGGTGTATAAACTAAGGTGTTATAGAGTTATTCACCTAAAGTCTTTAAGTGTATATTGGCTTAATAAAATGGATTAAGCCCTTATCTGGGAAGTTTCTAGTTTTGTATACCAAAAGTAATGACTTTGAAAAGTATGTTTTGTAATAGAAAGGCTGTGCTTTGACTCTGTGTCCTATAACCTGATCCATACCTGGTACCCTTATGATGACTTAATGTATACTAAGTATAAATATATATAGAGTCGGGTAGATAATAGATTGGGTGAATCCATTCCAGGCCCACAACCAAACAAGGACAAGAAATGAAGTGGAGAACACACATCCTATTAGCTGTCGGATCCTACTTGTATATATCTATCCTATGATGTATACAATAAGGAATCATAAGTCTAGCATTATGGTCCTAACTTTTAGAAGTAGCCTTCTACCAAGACTCGACTGTTTTGAAAGTAGCCTTCTACCAAGACCCAACTGTACGACTATTAATAACATTGACACTGGAATTTTATATCCTTCTGTAATTGTCGTATTGACAGTGTAAGTACTATAGTATTTGTAATAAGTGACTACTTTAAGTACTATCTTGCCTTAATTGAGGGTTAAGGCATAATGTGATGGCTAGATCCTATGCTAAACGCTCCCTTGTCAAGAGATTCTAGGAACTACACGCGACCCTTGCAGGAGTGCAAGCCGCGAACATCCACATTACTATGATCATGTATACCCAATATAACTATCACAATGCGTTGTGATTCATTGGTATAGTTAGATCCTGAACTTGTTCCATGCTAAAGCACCTTATTATGTTCTGTTCTGTTATCGTATATTGATATCGTATCTATGTAAGTGTATTGCGTTAGTATAGACTCATAAACTGGACTGAATCTTTTGTGTGCTTCATTGTACTAGAAGTAATGAATAGCATTCTCCTAAACTATACCTATAATAGTTTAATAATGCTCTACTTGGACTGTTACTGAAAAGGCTCGTTTCTCTACTAAGTTATGCTTGTACTTTAAAAATGGAGTTTTGTATAACTATAAAGTAACATAACCTTTAAAAGAGTTTTGAAATGTTTTGACAAATTATAAATAACATAAGTAACATTTTGAAATATGTTTATAACAAAAATTTACACAATTATCATTATGTTCAACTTGTATTCCCCCCTTAAAACAGTTCAAATAGTTAAAAGATTCATTACGGAGTATGAACTCACCTGATGTGGGTGATTCAAACGGGTATGTGTGTACGGATGAGAAGTTTCACGAATGAAGTACCGAGACACAACAAGTCCTAAATGACATATAAGGACACATATTTACATGAATATAGTGGTTATAAACAACTATATGAAAGGAAACACCTTTCGGGACTAGGAAACACATTGATTAAGTGTTAGAATCACATGTGATTCAACAAAGGGAAGTGAAATGGCATCTAAGGGTGTTTACGGTTTTATAACCAACTCCACTTGAGTTTATGGTTGTAAACCCATGAGTTTATGGCCGTAAACTCATGGTACTTTGACCATTTTGTGATTTGAAGTCCTAGATGTCATTTTGAAGCATCCTAACTTCAAGTCTTAGCCTTAGGAAGTGATTAGGGAAACATATCACCCCTTTATGGGGTTTACGGATTTTGGACCATTTGTCTTTGGGTTTACGGTCATAAACCCAAATGGTTTATGGTCAAATGATGTTCTCAAGTCTTAAACACTTCAAGGTAAAGGTCTAGGCTACTTTCTAGGCTTAAGGAAAGAATTTGGGGCATCAAAACATGCATTTGGGGTGTTTACGGTTTTGGGAGCTCCCCAAACCGTAAACACATATAAATGGGACATTTTGGTGGTTTTTCATGTGCTAAACACATCAAAGGAAGTTTCTAGGTTTGTTTCCAAGGTTTGGCAAGAGAATAGGGACACTTTAGCACCCTTTTTAGGGTTTACGGTCCAAGAAGATTCTTGGGCCGTAAAAACCTTGCTCTTTGTGATATTTGGGTGTTTTCTTGATGCTCCTAAGGTCTAAACATGTCAAGGGTAGTTTCTATGTTTGGTTCCAAGGTCTATAGGGAAATAGGGCACACTTTTGGCCTCATTTTTAGTGTTCACGGTCCAAGAGGATCTTGGGCCGTGAACACCTTTTCCTTGGGATATTTGGATGATTTCCATGTTATCTAGGCATGTAATACACTTTAATATACTCTAGGGTTGAACTACTTACAATTTGGGATGAACGGTTGAAGATCCTTAGGAGAGAAATCGGGTTTTCTCTAGTTGAAATGGAAGAAATGAACCAAAATGGCTAAGTCTTACTTATATAGTCTTGAGGGTTTACGGTCCCAATACCATTTTGGACCGTAAACTCCAAACTCTTGAAGTTTTGGGCACTTATTGCTACATAATAAACCTTAGGGTATCCTCTCTCCTGATATCTTCTGAAGCACTAACTTTAAAACACTCAAACTTATTCCAAAAAGCTTGAAAGTTAGCAGGCACAGTTTTGACTTCTGTTGAAGTGAGTGGTTGTACAGAAAAGAAATTTTTGGGTTGTCACACAATTTTTCACATAACTTCAAATACAGCTTCACCTTGCCTCTGGGGTTGAAAAAGTATATTGAAAAATAATCTTCACTTCTTGTTCCTTCGAATGAGTGTTCTTTGTCGATCACAGAGGCGTCTTGAAAGTAAAAATGACTAAAAAGTCCCTGTGGATCATAGAGTCATAAAAACCCTTCTCACCACAGTTGTTCAAGGACCCAGCCTTGGCTTAGAAGGAGACTACTTGCAGTATTTGTGTGAACACGGAGGAACGCAGTGCGATTTGTTAACTATCAGAGAACTACTCATGCCTTTTTTTATGTTAGCCCCTGTATATCCCATATCAAATATCTCAATACAGTTTTTCAAGTTAAACAAGTTAACTTGGCCCTTGGTGAGACGTTCAACGATAATCGTGCCTTGCGAGGTGCATCGCTCTGGTGTCATGACATCTGTACACTTTCAGACTTTTAATTCCTTAAATACAATAGTTCTTAGAAAGATATTGCCTAACTGATAATTTTTACAATTTCAATCCTTTATTTCCTTGTGAAAATAGAGTGAAGTGTAATAACCATCAACTCCTTTCCAAGTTTCTTCTCCTTGTTCATAAAATTCCGATACAGTCTCCTTGAGTCTCTTCTTTTATTTTTAAATTCGCTTACTAAGACAAATGAAACTTTGAGATAAAAATAAAAGTAAAAATAAACTTAGCAAACAATAGAAATAACTAAGAAATAAAAATAAAATTAAAAATACAGTCAAAATAAAATATTTTTGGATTTTTTATTTTTCCAAAAAAAAAAGAAATAAAAACATAAATAAACATATTTTTGGATTTTTTAAATTTTATGATTTTTTCTGATTTTTTTAATTCTCCCCCTAAATTTGTGCATGGAGGAAAATATATGAACAAATTTAAAAAAAACAAAAATAATAACTAAATTTAAAACTTTTTGAGATCAAAGTTGTCAAGCAATTCAATATCGTTTATCAGCACACACCTGCATGTTTAGCTCTGGTTAATCAACAATATTGTGATCCACCTAAACACAAAGGATATTGACAAGTTGGACAGATTATAAATGAGAAAAAAATTGTGATTATATTCCTAAATAGACCATTTTGCTAACGACGACCAATGATATTATTGTCCACTTAAATTCAGTAGCGAGATCTACATACAACCTTTAATCATGAACCAATTCAATTTTAAGCTCACTAGAACGTGTTCCCCAGTTCACGACATACCTTAACAATCAAGGAATTCTAAAGAGCTCTTTACTTTAGGTGATGATCAATTATTTGAGAGAATATAGATAGAAAGATAGGTGCATATGTTGTGTCCCAGGTCGGATCTCTTCCAATCACGCAGAGGGGACAACATATGACTAACATAGATTGAGGGATATAGAGATAGAGAGGTTCATATGATGTTCCCAGGTCGGATCTCTTCCAATAATGTAAAAGGGACAGCATATGACTGACATAGATAGATAGAGATATGTTACGTAGAAATAGAGGTGTATATGTTGCATCCCAGGTCGGATCTTCCAATCATGCAAAGGAGGCAACATATGACTGACATAGAGGATAAGAAAGAAAAACAATTTCACACAGACCTACCTTATCAGAACCCCCCAGTCACCCTATCAGTACCAGAATTAAGGACATAAGTTCGTACATCGAAGAAGTGTTGAGCCACAGTTCTAGATGATAAGTAACTTTAATGTATCTCGTAGGCTCTTTTGTTTATCTCACTGCTCAATCTATCCAAACATCGTATGGTCATTCCAAATGTAACTATCTAAGTCCAGATGAGTTAACATTTTCAAGTCCTTTCATTGTCAACTATGTCTAGTCCTTCTGAATACTTCGTGCCTACCAGCACATTGAACACAGAGTCTAAACAATTTAGCTTCAGTGCATTACACGAATTTCAGATTGCCTTTTAACACTAAACTTCATATCACTTCCCAAAAATACTTACGAAAGAAGACATATTTTTGGAATTTTGATTTTATAATTTTATGTTGTTTTTTTATTTATTTATCCCCCTTAATTTGTGCATGGGAAAAAGGAAATAAAACAAATGCGCAAACACACAAAAATAAAATTTAGTCTTCAAAACGAATAATTTTTAAGAAAACTTAGGAGTATCGAGAAAATTCAAACCGTAATTCAGCAATTGAAGTTGCATCCAGATGATCTAAGAACAACACGCAAAGATAGCAACATATTCATCCTTAGCTGTGTTTCAATTCCAAAACGAAGTTAACAAGCTCAAGATTCATCACTCCGTTAAGTACGATCCCCATTTGTGATCCTTTCATTCTTCCTTCCTGCAACAGACACATGCCCTCAATTAAAGTTCTGAATTTCGTGCAGTTGAGAGATGTTTCCTGTCATGTGCCTGGAACAACCACTATCAACAAACTGAAGTTTGATGATATTCCTCCATAGTTGTTCCGACACAGAGTGTTGGATTAATTGCCATTTGGAACCCAGTCCATTTTGAAACTGGATTTACCCTCACTATCTACAAAAGATACTCTTTCCCATGACATATTCTGTTTATCAGATAAGAAACACAAAGAAGTTATAGGATTTTTGGACAATTTTGTAATGTGACCTTTGGGAACCCATTGGTAATTAGGTTTAGGCCTTTTAATGTTTAACCTAGTGGGTGCTTCAACACTTGATTTTTAACTAGAACTACCTTTTGATTTAGACCTGAATCTCAAGTGTGAGCTAGAAGACGATCCTTGAGATGAATTCGACCTCACCGATTTCGGTTTAGCTAAACCATATCTTGAATTAGACTTCTTTTCCGATTTTGGTCCTTGGGAGTCTGATTTTTGGCCTTTTCAGAATTCCAATCACCATTGCGTGAACGTGACCTTGAAGGATTTCTTTTGGAAGATCTCCTCCTCGACACGTTCTACCAAACTTGTGCTTAGTAGGGAGCATATGCACGATTTGGACAATTTCTAGCAATGTGTCTAGGCGTTCCACAATGGAAACATGTCTGTTTCTTCACATAGAAGTTGTTTCTGCTTGTCCCTGATAGCGTGTCCATGCCTTGTCTCTGATTGTTCCCACAAGCACACTTACAACAAGCAGTTTGTTTTCCTTGTTTTAGTGGCCTGTATTTACCAACAACATGTTTATTAGAAGTAACAGAGTTAGAAGCAATAGATTCAGAGTTCAAAGAGACATTGGTTAGACAATCAACAGAATTAATAGAACTAGAATTATTTTTGTTCTCCTTATTCTCATCTTCCACTACTTTACCTACATATGAAGTAGAGTCATTAGAATCGCTCACCTCAATACTCTCAGCTGGGCTGGATTGTTCAGTCTTAACTGAAGTTGGTACAGGGGTTGGCCATACTAGGCAGGTATCTCTACCTCATTGGTTTCAAGGGGCGGGGTATAGTTATCATTGAAAGGAGGTGGAACATTGTGATACCCTAGACCCTTATTATGATTATCTTTAAATTTTAACTGTTTTTCTATCATTGTCTCAACTTTCTTACTTGACATATCAAATTTCTTAAAATTAAAATCTGTATTCTCAAACTTAATTTTCAATGTGTCAAGCTCGCAGTTAGACTAGCAATCTTTTCTTGAGCATAATCATAGTGTTCACATTTTATGTTGTACTCTTCCTTAATTCTTGTTAAATCTTTTGTTTGGGCCTCTAAATTTTCTTTTAAGGGTTTTTGGGCCTTTCTAAGAGTGTATCCTTCATATTCAAGGTCCTCAATTTCCTTAATTAATAAGTCATGTTGATCGCAATAATGTTTAATTTTATCACTACAGGCTTGAGTACAGGAAGTTTCACTTACCTCTTTTGTGTTGTTGTAAGAACTCATAATTTACCAAAATGAATATGATTTAGTAATTTGTTTTTGACCAAAAACCAGAATAAATGCCCTTTGGCTTGAATCCACGAAAGTCAAACTTGAAAGTCAAACCTTGACCGAGAACAAAAGTTTCTAGACCGAAAACGAGGCTTTTAATCCGAAAACTTGGTTTTAAGACCGAGATGCGAGGCTTCTGATCCTAACCGAGAAGGCTCGCACCGAATACACTCAATCGAAGATGTAGACCGAGACGCGAACCAAAAACCAAGCCGAAAATGCGAGGCTGCGGATTGAGAACGAGAGCCGTCACCGAGAACTTCGCAAACCCTAACCAAATACGCTGTTGGCCGACGAAAACTCCTAGGATTTGACCGAAGACCGAGGTCTGCCGCCGAGATCTCGCAAATTTTGACTTAAAACCCCCCAAAACTTGCCAAAAACACGAAATTTGCTAATTTTAAAACCAAAACCGATCAAAATCTTCAAAATGGTGAAGAACACAAAGAAAAATGACAAAAACTTCATCAAATATAAATCAAAAACATCCGAAACTTCAAGAAATGTTGAATACTTTACAATAACCCGATTGATACCAATCCTATGCTATGATACCAACTATAAAACCTTAAATCTTGATGTATCAATCGGATTCACTAGAATTGGTGCGGAATCCCAATCTAGTAATTAATGCAAAACATGATATAGAATAAAGAACACGAGATGAATCTTCAATGCACACTATATTGATGATAGTCTAGTACATAAGATTCTGATTGCACTTCGGTTCTCTCTCGTTTCTCTCTTAATTTCGTTCTTGGCTTATGGCAACACCCAAAAACGTCTCTTACACCTTACAAGGCTAAAATAACACTATGTATACTTAGACCTAATAACAAAGGCCCAACCCAAAACCCAAACAAGACAACATTAAGCTTAACCGAAATCACATGTGATTTCGGTCCAAACAACACCAAAACATGGTGTTTTCGGTCCTAGACCGGGAACTCTAATAGCTTATGAAAAGCAAAGTATAAACCACAATTTATGACCTAACAAACCCATATTAAGTCAAAATGAGGATTTATGACCTAATCTCTATGCATGACATCAAAACTTGATTATAGACCAGATCCAAGACAATACTAGGTCACCTTGACATGGAGATACATAAAGTTGCAAACTTTATGAGATCCAACCATTCCAACATCCAAGAAAAAGAAGCAAAAGGAACAAAACCCAAGATCTAACAACTTAGAATGATAAAATCAAGTCTTGGACACTTACAAAGGTCCAGAAGAGTGCCAAACTGAAGAATGGGGGCTTGCTTGCTGGATCTTTGCTTCTTTACCTTCTTCCTTTTTTAGCTTCAAAAACACCAAAATAGCTTCAAAAATGAGAGAGAAAGATGATTATGGTTTCTTTCGGGGCTTGAGGGGATGATGGGGGCTGAGGGTGAACAAACCCTAGCCTCCACATACCTTTAAATAGGGAGAAAAATCCGGAAGATTAGGGTTTCATTCCATACATCAACACGCCGCGTTCCAAGAGGTAACATGTCGTGTTTCCCAAAATGAAACTCGCGCCTCTTCTTATCTGGACACATCGTGTTGGTGCCTCCAACACGCCGTGTTGAATCCTCAAAAGGTGATTTATACCTAAAGTTGCTCCTCAAATTTTCGGGTGTTACAGTGGGTGTGGGGTTGTAGGGGTGAGGATGTTAGTGGGTGTGTGATTTTATTTTAGAAAAAAATTGGAATTAGAAAAATATGGAAAACAATAATTATCAGTTTTCTATGAAAAGTTTAGAAAAATTGTTGAATTAAACGCGTTTTCAAAATTCTTATTTTTCTTGATTTTTTTTTTTCCGAAAAACGGCTAATTTTTCCGTGACTAAACGCATTCTTACATTTTTTATTGATTTCCAAAACCATACCCAAATATTTGCCATCATTGAATTTTTAACTAAATCATTTTTATATCTTTGTAAAGAAATCTATTTTGGATTTTGGTATGTATATTATATTTTTTAAGCTTTCTGCCGATATGTGTTTTGAAATCCTTAATGTTAGCATTTAAAATACTTTATACAAGAAAACATTATTATTATATATTTTATTCTTTGTATTTTTGTTATATTTCGTGGGTGTGGACCACTTTACTGATTTGAACATTTTTTATAAGTTCACTTAAATTTTGGAATCGGTCTTCGAGTTTTAAATTTCGGACATTTTCTTTATATTCTCGATTCACTTAAATTTCTTACGTGGATGTTTGTATCAATATGGCAGTAAAGACGTGTATTTTGGGTGTTTTATCATAATTTTATAACATATTCATAAAAAGTTTCAGAATTGAACATGATATTTCAAAGTACTCAAAGCATAAGGAATTTAACTTGCTTTATCTTTCTTCTTGTCACATGATGGTAATAGTGGAAGCATAAAAGATCTAAAATAGTTGTTGCTTATTAGAAATGGATCTGAAAATGTCGTTTTATATACGATGTTTTTTATTCACTTTTCATGGTCTCGACCTTGTGCACCTTCATGGGAACCTAAGAGATTGATTTAGGCACTAGGGTTTAGGGTTTATTGCCAAAAAGTCATGTTGCAGGGACAAATAACCGTTCCTAGAAAGTGACTTACTCATCACTGGCGATGAAGGCTTCAACTCTGAAAATTTTAGGAGTCCATTAAGGTTTTTACTCAATGAAAAAGTAATATATTTCATTTAAATAAAATGAGAGCACCCATTTTTATATCAGTTTGTTATATTACATCTTATTTAAACAATGAGTATGATCTTTGAAGTACGATATATTTTTAAATGAATACTAGTACAATATTGTTAACTTTGTGATCGCTAACGTGTTTGAGATAATCTTGTTAAAACCCTAATACATATATAATAGAAACCCAAAAAATATAAAATGTACTTTGTTCCATATATAAAGTTTGAAATGTAGTAAATTCAAAATTATATGAATGTGAGTAAATTACTTCATGAATGTAGGAATGTTGAAAATGTTGGACTTCAAATTAATTTATGACACATCTCCGGTGCAGATTAAACGATTTCCAAACAATTTAAAGAATCATGCACAATGGAAATTAAAAACTAAAAATATATCAATCCTTAAAATCTAGATCCAGTTAGACAACAAATAATCAACCAATATATGATATGCTTAATCGATACGATAAAAGAGGAGCTCGGAAGACAAATGTCTATTTATGCTTAGTTTGACTCAAAGACAAATATTTATTCAACCGCCTTGTAAGACAATTCCCATCGTTTTGCCTTTGATGAAAGCCTTCATGTAAACAATTATTGTTCAATGTGCTTTGTGCATGTCACATCTCATGTTCACCGAATCTAAAAACCATCGCCTTTGCATCCTAACACTTCACAATGATTATGATTAGATCTAAGTGTTGGTTCACTTTTAACTTTATCCTCCACCAAATATCATCATAAGTATTTAAGACATGACGATTGTTCCAATATGGCTATCAGAGTATATCACCTTGATTTTTTATCGACAAACATACGAGGAGGATTGTGAACCTTCTTCTTGTTCCTTGTGATTAGGAGAACTTGGATGGTCTGATGATTGTTAGGGCATAAATAACCAACATACATCAACTTAGATGACCAAAAGCATTGACAGTATTCCATTTCAAGGGGAGGGTCTAATCATCAAACATTGAACTCGATGAAATAAAATAGGTCATACCAGAAGAAATTGCATTGAATTTTCCCCATCCAAATAAGGATCAACAACACACAATAGTAAATCAAGAAAGGTGTATCAAGTATGAAGAAGGTTTCCGGTAGTTGGTCAAAGCTAGAGCATTTATCCAACTTATGTTTTGAAAAACTTCCCATAGGAACATACATGCATTATAATTTGATCAAAATTGTTCATATCTTTACAAAAAACAACCTTATCTTATCTAGGTACTACATTTCAAATGGCCAATTTGACCATTTTGTGCTATAAATGTGTTTGATTAAACTTAGTTTGTAATCATTATTCTTTCAATTAGTTTGAATTATATTATTGTATTGTATTAGAAAATGGGTTCACCATATGGAGTGCACAGACAAATCTTTACCAACCTCCCACTATCCTTTCATAATATTGAAAGAACCAATCTTAATACCTTTAGGATGTGTAGTAAGATAGTTTTGTAATATTTAAGCTGTTTACTTGTAGTTATAATATTGGTACCATTGCTTTTGTAGATTCATACGTTTATTAGTTGCATTCTTCTTGTGATATTTATAGTAGTATCCCTCTAAATGAGAACTACTTACACTCAATCTTCATAACGGTTGTTAAGGAAGGAACCTATGAGCCCTTTCTCGTAGTGTTTGGTTTAGGAATGAGAATGTGTGTTAAAGCTTGGTCATGGTTCCTAAGGAGTCTGAAGGAATGTCATATGGATGTTAGGGAAGTCCCCTTCATAAGTAATATGTCAAATTCCACTTCCCTTAGTCATGTCTTCCTAGATTCATATCATGAGAGTATTGTTGTAAGAATGTGGCAAATAATTAACGGTCTAGGATTAGATGCAACAGAGTAATGGAACAGTTGTTCTGGCAGACATGTAAAACGTATAGAATATATCAATTTGACTTGTATTTGAGTAAACTTTAATATGTAATCGGAAATCAATTTAGCGATAATGAACTTGTATGGCTTTACAATATTGCTCATGCGAAATAGACAATGGCCTTTTCCTTTAAAATTTGTTTCAATGTAATGTTAATTGATATTCCTGTGGTCATGAAAATTTTATCGGTGGTTAGACAGGATTTACCAATAGCGACGATGAGATTAGCTGTGAGGCGAATCAACATGCATATATTCAACGTAGTGATGTTGGAGATAAGTAAATATTTATAAATATATTATCGTTATCTATGGATATATAACTATTTTTAATCGTTGAATGACAATAATCATAATATTTTTGCACATGTAGGGGGCTGTTTGATCTCACCGCTTATGCTGAGAGGGTGTTCCAACGGAGGATGCACAAGTGTGTAACCTTGCAGACAAAGCATGTTTTAGCATCAACTTTAAAGTAATGAAGTAATGGATTTTTGCAGACCGTACTTGTAAATCTCGATCACAATTAAGACTTATACATATAGGAATGGCAAACATATAGTATATCTTATAGTCATGTGATAACGTACTGCGACCGTTTAAAATTTCAAACATTCACAAAATGATTAATTTTAATTTGATTTATGTACTGTATCGAGTTGCATACCGAACTAAGATGGTGAATCCTATGTCACCTCCTCCTCAATTAGAATTACAAAATAAACTATCGTTCGTGTTACCCCTTTGCAACTGAATAATTTAGGTATGCTAATTCGGAAGAAGAATTACTACTTTTATGGAATTGAGCTCGATAATTTATGTTAAGGCTATGTGTTATACCCTAATATAGACTTTTATTTAAATCATAACGACAATATATAGTAGACGTACAACTTTTCGATATCCATATGCAAAATGGTAATCTTTGATTTTTTATTTCTTCAAAAAACACAAAGTATTATATTTTGCAACTTACAAAGTACTAACTTTCCATATCTAAATTTCAAGTGTGATATGTGTATTGATATCCTTATTGAAGACGATAAAAAGAATTCTAGTTATTTGGAATAAAAATGAAGAAATGGTCATTTGAAAATCATACCTTAGACCATTGTTGTGATAAAAGTTTACAAGACCCTATGTTAATGCGCTTCTAATTCGATATATGCACTTTGTTTGTAGTTGCTTTATAAATGAAATTTGAAATTGACATGACAAAAAAAAACTCTTACATAAAAGAAATTACTTAAATCCGAGTTCATATAAAGAAGTTATGAGGTTGCCAAGTTGATATGAAAACCATGAGATTTTCGCATATCACTGCCTGCGAAAATCATGCTTAAAATGATCATTTTTCTAAATTTTGCGTAAATCTTTAAAAATAGTTTGTAAAATTAACTTGGTTTGTCTTTTTTTCGTAGAACAATTTAAAGTATTTAAAATTTAAATACACCGTATGCTTTCAACATGTTTACGAATAAATTCCAAATCAAATTAGGACGTTTTCAAAATAACGAATTAAAATTGATACGTTTTCAAATGTGATCAAGTGAATATATGTATCACACTAGTATCATGGAATATTGAGTTCCTATAACTATTTAAATGGTTAATTTGTAATAAAATATAAAACTATGATCATGTGGATATGTATTACACTACTATATAGTCACTTTGGTAAATAACTCCGAAAAATTGTTAGCTTAATTATTATCAAGGACAAAAATTTGCTGTCAGTATTAATAAAAGCATATAAATACGTTATTATTTTATATTATTTGTCTCAATCGTTATGTATATTGTAACACCGTTCATTTACTTGTCTAATGCTTTCTCAAATTGATCATTCATCTTTACATAATTGTGAATAAACATTGACGCTATCACGATGTTGACTAATGTATCCATGTCGTTGAATCAAATTTATATATCTTTTGATACGTCCCTCTTTTGTGTGCAACACTACAAAAATTCGTTCAATCACATCATATAAAGAACCAAGGGAAAAAAATGTTTTGTTGAGACTTGTTTAACCACCAAATATATGATCTTCATCTTCCTTGCCTAGAATTACCTAATCCCAAATAAATAAATAAATAAATAAATAAAAAGAACTACCAAACCCACTACTCATTACATGACTTTAATTTCTATTATTTTAAATTATTTGATTTTATATATTCTAATATAGTATTTTTCTTTTTAATTTTTTTTAATAGAATGTGAACAAATTGTGTGTGGAATTTCTCCTAGGGTTATTTAAACTTAATTTTAAGCATTTATTCAAATAATGTACTCATATATGTTTTATATTTAGTTGGTTAAAAGGGTAAAATTGTACATGGACAAGTGAAATGGATCGAAATAAATAAAAAGGCAAACATGTTGAAATCTGTCCAAATTAAATATATGTGATAACAAAGATTTATAAAAACATTTTAGTTAGATTACCGTAATACTAGTAATAAATAGATGATATAGTTTGTTGGCTTTATATGTAACACATTAGTAATTAATACATTTTGATCCAGCATCCAGCGGTTCGACCTATCCTACATATGATAGGTAATTAACATTAAAGAAGCATTGATAAATTGTGTGTGGAATTTCTCCTAAGGTTATTTAAAATTGATTTTAAACATTTATTCAAATAATGTATCATATTTGTTTTATATTTAGTTGGTAATAAGGGTAAAATAGTATATGAACAAGTGAAATGGATCCGAATAATTAAAAAAGCAAACAAGTTGAAATCTGTACAAATTAAATACTAGGTTACAACTCGTGGAAACCACGGGTAAAATGTTTATATTATTAAATTAAACCCATGGAAACCACAAGAAATGCACCAAGCTCTAAATCAAAATCAATTACAAACATATCAACGAAAAATATAAGATAAAAGATGACGAAGGAATTACCATGAAAAGTATTCGAAAGTGAGATGGGAGAGTAGAGAAAGTATGAAAACAGAAGTAGAGAAAAGACTTAGAAATTACCTCTTGCGATTTCTAAACCAAATCCAATAGCTACGCTATAGTAGAAAGACCTATAAATGACAGAGGGCTTTAGATGGAGAATGGAGAGGTTAAAAAAGAAAAGGCAACACAGGCGATTTGAATCCTAAACATCAAACAAAGTTGACCAAAGTTTTTATTCCTCGTAAATTTGCCACTATTATGAATGAAAAAAAAAACATTGATTTGGTTCCTGATTTGCAGGGTTACCAGGGTTATCAAATTAAAAGGTATAATTTAAATTATAATTTCCATAAAATCAGGGATCAAGTAGATCCTTCCGAGATATTTCTAATTAAACGTCTCATAATCAACATGATTACTTTTTAAAAATTAAAAATTATGAGGTAAAATTATGTGGAAAAATATGAAGGGCATTTTTGGCAATTCACTTTCAAAATTTATAGATTGAGGAGATGCCACATGGCATAAATGGATTCTTTTATTAGAGAGAAGATGTGATAACACATATTTATAAAATCATTTTAGTTAGATTACCATAATAGTAATAATAGTAAATATGGTTTGTTGGCTTTTTATATAACACGTTAATAATTAATACATTTTGATATGATTTTATTTTGATCCGGCATCCAGCCGTTCGACCTATCCTACATATGATAGGCAATTAATTAACAATAACGAAGCATTAATAAATTGTCAGTGATGGTTTTCTCCGCTGTTTGTTAAAATACTGTCTTTGGAAACAATGACCTCATTTTTGGTGAACTGTTGTTGATCATTTTCTTAATCGTCATTTTCCTACAGCGTTTTATATTTGTAAATTCGTGTATGCCGTTTTGTGTTTTGATGCTCAAATAATAAATCAAGCATATGTAAAGCAAGGGTCAATTTTTATACTTCGTATTTAGCTATTTATTGTCTTATATGTGCCTCGTTTCAATTTCTATCCTGATCCCATGTATATAATTCTATGTAAATTACTAGGTGTTTGAGAATACTTATTTATTTAAGATGTTATTAATTTATTATAGGTTGTTGCATTCACACAAGTGTTTGAAACTTTGAATGGAACAAAATAAAAAGTGTTTATTGCCCGTAAAGAAACATAAGGATCACATGTTTAGTCATTACCCATGTTTAATCCTTAAAGAAACATATGGATCATACAAATATCAATTGACACCATATGAAACGAAATTGAAATAAAAATGAATTTTGAATTCATGTTTTGTTCATGTTTATAAAAAATAAAAAAATAAAATAAAATAAAATAAAAAAAAAATAAAAAAAGATGTCATATTGAATTATGTTTGTGTTCAAAATTTGACAAAATATTAACATGTGTTCGTCATGTTTTTCGTGTTTTACAAGATTAATTATAAATAAAATAAAATAATATATAGTTATTATTGTTATTTTTTATGTTGTACAAGATTATTTATAAATAAAATAGAATAAATACGTAGTTATTATTGTTACACGTATGCTTTAGTATTGTTAGTCATATTGTTTTGTTTATTATATTTGAGTTATTTCTATATGACCCAATGTATTTAGCCCGCAATGGTGTCGCCTAACCCGATTTATATAGTATGTATATTGTAACATCCCGAGTTCAGGAGTGTAAGTTCAGGGTTCAAAGTGTAAATTGTGAAAGGGCAACTCGGCGAGTAGGGTCGCGAGTTAAGTGGCCAACTCGGCGAGTCGGCGGCTGGACTCGGCGAGTTGGTGCTGTGTGGAGAAAAACCCTAATTTCGGAGGATGAGCCCTATATAAAGGACACTATACCCTCTCCCTAGCCTTTTTACCCTCTCTTGAAGTCCAGAAACCCTAAGGCGCGTTTGTGAGTGATTTGAGGGCATTTGAACCTTGGAGAAGAGATTTTGGAAGAGATCTTGGAGAGTTAAGAGGCTTGGAGCAAGGGGCTTTGCAAGGATTCGAATTTCTCTTCTGTTGGAGCTTCTTTAAGGTATTATTTCGTTGCTTGGGCTGTTATTCATCTAGATTCATCATTTTGGAGTATTTGGAAAGAATAGCTTGTGATGTTTTGAGTTTGGAGGTTAGATCTGAGGTTGCTACCTCAGATCTGGAGTGGAGAAGGTCCAGAGTGCATTAAAGTCCCTGTTCTTGAGTGATTGGTGAAGTCATCTTGTCCCAAACCCTAACCCTAGAGTGTTATATGCTTAGATCTCTTTGGATTCACGTAAAGTTTGCCACTTTACGTGATGTATGGGTTGTAGAAGGGTAGATCTATGGTTTGGATCATATGCATGGCCTGGAAAGCTTCTGTATGGATTAAGATCTAGGGGTACTCGGTGAGTCACAAAGGTGTACTCGGCGAGTTGCTTGAAGATGGGCAGGAACTCGACGAGTTGGAAGAACAACTCGGCGAGTTGGTTGTAGATAGCCTTGGACTCGGCGAGTCTATTCTTGGACTCGACGAGTCTGGTCGTGAGGTCCTAACCTTCTTCTGGTTGAGCCGTGAATCGGTGAGTCAAGGGAGGACTCGGTGAGTTGAGTGCGAGGGGACTCAGAGTTGTGGGACTCGGCGAGTCTCGGGGTGACTCGGCGAGTTGAGTCACGAATTGGGGACGTTCTAAGCATGGGGGCTCGACGAGTCATCGAGTTGACTCGGCGAGTAGAGTCAGTAAGGAGGTTGACTTTGACTTTGACTTTGACTTTGACCAAGGGTTGACCAGTTGACTTCCAGGGGCATTTTGGTAATTGTTGGCATTTGTTTTGAGTTCAGTGTTGGTGTTGGCTAATGGTGGGGATCATGTCAGTGGTCGGAGCATCTCGGTCTTATCTTTTTAGTCGGCAGTTGCGAGGTGAGTTATCCTCACTATATCGACAGGGTCTACGACACCAAGGCCGGCCCTTTATCGGATTGTGATCCGGGTATCGTTGTTATGTTATTGTTTTGCTGTGTTTGCATCCTGGTAGTTAGGATGGTATATGTTAGAGACTTGGTTAAGGACGGTATCCTGGTTAGGATGATGTTATGCTATGTGATCTGCTAGATCGGTTTGATTGGATAAGAATTGTTATATGATTAAATGTTTATGCGCACATGGTTGTTGGACTGGGGTTGGGTTGAGGCGGGTCCTGCTTTGTGCTGTAGGCCAACATACCCAGGGCAGACCCGTTATCCCGAAGGCCCAGCGAGCGGTCCGGATAGGCTGCAGGCCCCAAGAGGGCGGACCAGACGTGCCGAGGCTCGGAGAGTGGACCAGGCCGACTGAAGGCCCAGTACGGGCGGACCAGTCATACTGTAGACTCAGAGAGTGGACCAGGTGGATTGAAGGCCCGATGCGGGTGGACCAATCACACTGTAGACTCGATGTATATGGCTAGACTTGGAGGGTGGACCAGGTGGACTGAAGGCCGGTGCGGCGGACCAATCACACAGTAGACCCGAAGTGCATGGCTGTTCTGTGTTCTGTTATGATATGTCATGTTGTGCGTGTATGGTATATGTGGTTGGTATTTTGGGGGTATCTCACTAAGCTTTCGGGCTTACAATTGTGGTTTAATGTTTTTCAGGTTCTTCAGGAGACCGTGGCAAGGCAAAAGCGTGATCGTACCGCTCCTCATGATTATGTTTTATGATTTGGTTCTGGGAAGACTCTGTTAATAATTGTATTGAAAACCTTTTTGTAATAGCTTTATGAAACTGGGTTGTTTTTGAAAAGTTTAAATTGTTTGAAAATTTTGGAGTGTTACAAGTTGGTATGAGAGCCTTGGTTTGAGTGAATTGGAGGAACATTCATGTGAATCCAGTCTCAAATCAAGGAGATTTTCAAAAGAGAATTTAAAATGGTTTTCAAAATGAGTAAAGGATGACGCAAAGGTACGATCAGTCGGAGCCAGTAAGTAACCCCAAAATACCATACATGATATTTGTTTTTTTGAGATATGATAGAACAACATGCTAGTACTAGGCTAGGGATCTTCAGGATTTCATGATAATGTTATCTAATTTATGATGCCTGGTAGCCTAGGGTTTCTTCTGTAGGAGATTTCCAGTGTTCCTCTAGGAGTGAGGGTTGAGTGCTTGTTATGTATGTTCTTCACTAGGGTGTTGTGGTGATAATTGATATAAATATGGGTAGGTGTGGAAGGTAGTATGGGCCCGTACTACTGAAAGCACAAGACCCATACGCGTATCAAAGAAACCACAACCTCTAGGGTTGGGTTGGGGGTTGGTTCCCGGGATAGTGGGAAGTATCTGAGATCTTGCGATGTTTTTCAGTATGGTGGTTACGAGGCATGCTGGGAGCGGATCCGGGTCAGGATCGGGAGCAGGAGAGGGCGGTCAGGGTGGGTCAGTACCGCCCAAGGTTATTGGTCAGATGAGCACATGCGAGTTGGATGCTAGGATTCGTGAGATCCTGCATGATGAGGTTGTTGCGTTGTTCTGGGCTGAGTTGCCGAAACTGTTTGGGTCGATCAAGACCGCCATGGTTGAGTATTTTGATGAGCGTTATGCAGCTCTCACAGAGACGGCTGCCGCGGCTCTACAACGGCTGTAGCAGCGGCAGGGGGAGGAGCCGGTAGAGGTTTTCAGTATCGGGACTTCGAAAATACGAAGCCCCCTACCTTCGATGGAGTTCAGGACCCGATTGTTTCTATGAGATGGTTGTCGGACGTGGAGGGGTGTTTCTTCACGTGTTCATGCCCTGCCGATCAGAGGGTGAGGTGTGCTCTGAAATAGTTGAGGCTCGGGGCGAAGGATTGGTGGAGATTGACCATGGGGTCCTATTCGGATGCGCAGAGGGTTGCGGTTTCTTGGGATCAGTTCCGAGAGATGTTTAGCACTCGTTATGTTTCGCTGGTTGAGAGAGAGAGAGAGAGGTTGGCTCAGGAGTTCCTGGAGCTGAAACAGGATTCGGAGTCGGTGACGGACTCCGTTTTCAACGTTCTTTATATCCACGCGTAGGTGTGACTACGCTCTACAACTTTCGTTTAGACTCCGTCGGCTAATTTTGAGTTTATTTTTATTTTTTTATTTTTAGAAAACCGGGACAAGAAAACTTCGTTATAAATTCATAACTTCTTTATCCGACATCCGTTCTCGCCTATCTTTTTATCGCTTCACTACCACTAACGAGATCTTCGATTCTCATTTAGATTGTTTCGGCTAAAAACCGCTCGATCTCAAATCGAGTATTCGGGCTGCATATTGCTAAGTTGAAACTTCAGAAAACCATAACTTCCTCATACGAAGTCAGATTTGGGCGTTCTATATATATATATATATATATATATATATATATATATATATATATATATATATATATATATATATATATATATATATATATATATTCGGAAACCTCGTTTCGGCCATTACAACTTTATGTAAAGATATCGAGTTTATTTTACACTTAAATTTTGACGCTTATTTTTTTTTTCTTAATTAATCAAATCACATAATTAAGCAATTAAGCACAAAACACATAATACTCAAATAATACACTTCTATTATTTCAAAACGGGTTACAAAGGTTAACTTAGACTATTATATCAACATTAATGACAGGCCCAGAAACACAGGCGTTACAATTCTCTCCACCTTAGAATGATTCTATCCCCGGAATAACACATCAACAAACAACTACGGATAGCGACCCATCATGTCACTCTCCGTCTCCCAGGTGAGATTCGGCCCATTCGTGTGTTTCCATCGGACAAGCACTAACTCGACCATCTTGCGTCGCAACTTCTTAGTCTTTCGGTCAACAATTGCCTCTGGTTCTTCAATCAACCTTTTGTTCTCATCAATTCTCAATTCAGAAATTGGAATTATTCAGAAATCAATTCTTAGTCTTTCGTTGTACGCTGGGCGTACTTTGGATAAGTCCGGTGACTCCCCTTCGGATAATTTCGGAATTAAAGATTAAATAATAAATATTAATTATTTAAAAACTTCGGAAATTCATATCATCTTCATACGAACTCCGTTTTCGACGTTCTTTATATCCACACGTAGGTGTGACTATGCTCTACAACTTTCGTTTAGACTCCGTCGGCTAATTTTGAGTTTATTTTTATTTTTTATTTTTAGAAAACCGGGACAAGAAAACTTCGTTATAAATTCATAACTTCTTTATCCGACATCCGTTCTCGCCTATCTTTTTATCGCTTCACTACCACTAACGAGATCTTCGATTCTCATTTAGATTGTTTCGGCTAAAAACCGCTCGATCTCAAATCGAGTATTCGGGCTGCATATTGCTAAGTTGAAACTTCAGAAAACCATAACTTCCTCATACAAAGTCAGATTTGGGCGTTCTATATATATATATATATATATATATATATATATATATATATATATATATATATATATATATATATATATATATATATATATATATATATATATATATATATATTCGGAAACCTCGTTTCGGCCATTACAACTTTATGTAAAGATATCGAGTTTATTTTACACTTAAATTTTGACGCTTATTTTTTTTATTCTTAATTAATCAAATCACATAATTAAGCAATTAAGCACAAAACACATAATACTCAAATAATACACTTCTGTTATTTCAAAACGGGTTACAAAGGTTAACCTAGACTATTATATCAACATTAATGACAAGCCCAGAAACACAGACGTTACAATTCTCTCCACCTTAGAATGATTCCGTCCCCGGAAGCACACATCAACAAACAAATGCGGATAGCGACCCATCATGTCACTCTCCGTCTCACAGGTGAGATTCAGCCCATTCGTGTGTTTCCATCGGACAAGCACTAACTCGACCATCTTGCGTCGCAACTTCTTAGTCTTTCGGTCAACGATTGCCTCTGGTTCTTCAATCAACCTTTTGTTCTCATCGATTCTCAACTCCGAAAGTGGAATCATGTCGAGAACTTCTCCCGTGAACTTCCTCAAATAACACACATGGAAAGTGTTATAAATTCCATTCAGTTCTTCTGGTAGTTCGAGCTTGTAAGCTTGGTTCCCAATCCTCTGAAGAACTTTAAATGGTCCAATAAACCTTGGACTTAATTTTCCCATTTTACCAAATCTTATAAGTCCCTTCCACGGCGAGACTTTAAGCAAAACCGAATCTCCAACTTGAAAAGTCATCGGTCTTCGCTTGTTGTCAGCATAGCTCTTTTGACGATCCTAAGCTGCTAACATTCTTTTCCTAATTATTTTCAACTTTTCAGCAGTTTGATGGGCTATCTCCGGTCCCATAAACTGTTTTTCCCCAGCCCCAAGCCAACAAGATGGCGTACGACACTTCTGTCCATACAAAGTTTGATAAGGTGCCATCTTAATGCTCGAGTGGAAACTATTATTGTAGGAAAATTCTACCAAAGGTAAATGTTCATCCCAGTTACCTTGGAATTCCAGGTTACATGCTCTCAGCATATTCTTCAAGTGTTTGTATCGTCTGTTCACTCTGACCATCAGTCTGTGGATGGTAAGTTGTACTTAAACACAACTTGGTACCCAATTCCTCTTGTAGACTTTTCCAAAATCGCGAGGTGAAACGGCTGTCACGATCTGACACAATCATTAACGGGACACCGTGAAGCCTCACAATTTCCTTCACGTAAGAATTCGCAAGCTTATCCATAGACCATTTCTCCTTGGCTGCTATGAAATGCGCACTCTTAGTGAATCGATCAACGACCACCCAAATCATGTCGTGACCATTCTTGTTCTGGGCAGTTTAGTGACAAAATCCATAGCAATGTCTTCCCACTTACCCATAGGCACAAACAATGGTTCTAAACTCCCGTACGGTTTATGATGTTGTGTCTTGACTCTCGCACAAGTCACACACTCAGCCACATACTTTGCAACATCAAGCTTCATCGTCGGCCACCAATAGTAGGGTTTCAGGTCCCTATACATTTTAGTGCTACCGGGATGAATCGAGTACATGGTCTTGTGAGCTTCTTCCATCAGAAGATCTCTGATTCCTCCTGTCTTAGGTATCCAAATCCGATCTTGGAACACCTTCAGTCCATGACTGTTTATACCGAACACCAACGTTTTGCCCAAACGTTCTTCCTTTCGGTCATTCTTCTCAGAAGCTTCCTCTTGAGCTTTCTTTATACTTTCCACAATGGCCGAGACAACTTCAATTCTCAACGCTCTTGGCCTTTTCCTTTCAAGATTGACTTTCCGACTGAGAGCATCAGCAACAACATTAGCTTTACCAGGGTGGTAAAGTATCTCACAGTTGTAGTCCTTAAGTAACTCTAGTCAGCGTCGTTGCCTCATATTCAATTCTTTCTGATTAAAGAGATATTGGAGACTCTTATGATCAGTGAAAAGTTTGCACTTCGTGCCATAGAGGTAATGCCTCCATATCTTCAGAGCGAAAACTACCGCTGCCAGCTCCAAATCATGAGTCGAGTAGTTCTTTTCATGCTCTTTCAATTGTCGAGACGCATATGCGATCACCTTATCTCTTTGGGTCAAAACACAAACCAATCCAACCCCAGACGCATCGCTATAAACAGCGAAGTCTTCAACCCCATCGAGTAGAGAAAGTATCAGTGCCTCACATAGTTTCTTCTTTAGCTTCTCGAATGCTTCTTTATGCTTATCACTCCAAGCATAAGTAGCTCCTTTGTGGGTCAAAGCTGTCAATGGACTAGCGATTGAAGAAAAGCCTTAGATAAACCTTCGGTAATATCCGGCTAATCCCAAAAAGCTTCGGATCGCCGTGGGACTTTTCGGTTGTTCCCACTTCATCACAGCTTCAACCTTTGCTGGATCAACCATTATACCTTCTTGGTTGACCACGTGACCCAAGAATTGGACTTCTCGAATCCAAAAATCACATTTGGAGAACTTAGCATACAACTTCTCCTTCTTCAAGACTTCTAACACTTCTCGCAAGTGTCTTCCATGCTCTTCTTGGTTATTTGAGTAAATCAGAATGTCATTTATGAAAACTATCACAGATTTATCTAGGAACAGATTACAAACCCTGTTCATTAAATCCATGAATGCTGCTGGAACATTGGTTAGTCCAAACGACATAACCAAAAACTCGTAGTGTCCATATCGTGTTCTGAATGCAGTCTTCTCTATATCCTGCTCTCTTACTTTCAGCTGATGATATCCTGACCTTAGATCGATCTTCGAGAAATAGCTCGAACCTTGCAATTGATCAAACAGGTCATCAATCCTTGGCAACGGGTATCTATTCTTTATCGTTGCTTTATTCAGCTCTCTGTAATCAATGCACATCCTCATGCTCCCGTCTTTCTTCTTTACGAATAAACCGGAGCTCCCCAGGGCGATGAACTAGGTCTAATGAAACCTTTGTCCAATAACTCTTGAAGTTGCATCATCAGCTCCTTCATCTCCGTCGGTGCTAATCAATAAGGTGTTTTTGCTATTGGTGTCATCCCTGGTAACAAGTCTATTCTAAACTCCACTTGTCTATCAGGCGGTAATCCGGGAAGATCTTCGGGAAATACTTTCGGATACTCACACACGACAGGAATGCTCTTCATCACCTTTTTCTCCTTCTTAGCATCGATCACGAATGCTAGATACGATGTACATCCTTTGGCCAAACACTTTCTGGCTTTCATTAATGAAATGATTCCAGAATTTACTCTGCTTTTATCTCCATACACCATAAACGACTCTTTTCCTGGCGGGTTTACCTTTACAATCTTCTTTTTGCACAATATCTCAGCATTATTGGCGCTAAGCCAATCCATTCCAAGCACGATGTCGAAACCGTTTAGTTCAATAGGCAATAATTCCTCGTGGAACTTATTCTCATTCAAGTCAATTAAGATGTTTTTCATACGACGGCTAACAGGTACAAACTTGCCACTAGCAACTTCGACTAATATGGCATTATCTAGTCTATCAACAGGCAAAGCTAGTTTCCTACCAAATTCATGCGAAATAAAGGAGTAGTTGGCTCCAGAATCAAATAAAATTTGCGCAGGCAATTTGTTTACGAGAAAGGTACCTGAAGCGACATCAGCTTCATCTTTAGCAGCTTCCAGTGTCATCTGGAATGCTCTCGCCTTCGGCTTTGGCGGAATGTTGGGTCTTGCTGCCTCCTTCTTTTTCGGGCAGTCCCTCGACATGTGTCCATCCTCACCACAACCATAGCAAACTTTCTTAGTGAGGGTGCATTCATTGGCATAGTGCCCTAGCTTTCCACATTTAAAACATGTGGCCACTACCTCACATTTTCCATGATGCTTCTTCTTACATTTTTCGCACCATTTCGCTTTGCCTCCACCTCCCCTCGAACCAGACTTCGAGAACTTGTTTTTCTTGTTGGACCCTGAAGTTCCATGGAACTTCCTCTTTTCACCAACATCTATCCTTTCCAGACCCTTTTCCTTCTGCTGGGCCTCCACATTCTTAGCTGCTCGAACAGCTGTTTTCAGAGTAGTTGCCATCTTGACTGTCGGACCAAAGTCGGCAGGCAGTCCATTAGCGAACCTCTTAATCTTGGAGAGTTCCGTTGGCACTAGGTACAGAAATAACTTCATTTTCTTAGTGAATGCAGTAGCATAGTCATCTATGCTCATTCTCCCCTTCTTTAAGTTTTGGAACTCATTGTTCAGATCAATCAGATCTATCTTTGAATAATATTGCACCCTTAACTGTTCCAAGAACTCCTCCCATGACATTTTCAGGGCTTCTCCTCGTGGCATAGTATCTGCCAACAACTTCCACCAACTCAAGACTCCAGTCTTCAGTTGTCTAACTGCAAAGACAGTCTTTTGTTTGTTGCTACAGTCGCAACTTTCAAATACCATCTCCATTTCGAAGATCCAATCCATAATCTCAACAGGCTTCGGGCTTCCAGAAAGACTTGGCGGCTTGGCGCCCAAGAAATTCTTGTACATTCGCCCATCCTTGTTGTTTCTCCTTTCCAGATTGTTCCTTCATTCTCCTTGATTCCCAACTTGACTCACCATGCGACTGTTGTTCCCTTCCTCCGATTGCTCGGGAATTAATTCAGGTTCCTCGATGGGCATGATAGGTTCGTCCCTATTATCATGCAACATCTGTCACATCTCATCCCTTTGTTTGGCTAACATAGCCCGAATCATGGCTTGCACCCCAGCCATTGTTATTGGTTCTGGTGCTGCTGCTACAACAGATATTTGCTCAATCACTGGCGGTTGATTCCTGTTTTCATCCGCGTTTCCAACGCCACTCCTTGTTCTCACCATTTTTTATCTACACACCAAATAAGGTGAAATTAGATCCTCATCCATCATAGATATTCAAATCATCCTTATCACTCCGAAACGTTTACATGTTAGTTCTAATACCGTAGACGTACGCTTAGAATCCTACACACATAAGGTTTCCAGATCCGGTCGGCAACAAACCATAGATCCGAACAAATAATATCATATATGGAAACATATAACATTTAGCACATAAAAGCATTTTAGGAAACTTTCCTCAAATAAACTAGTGCTCGTGTCTGAAATATAACAGACATACATCTAACAACCTTCACTTAGCATTCTAAGTTTAAGTCTAGAAATCCTACAAATTCCTAGTTCGCTTACACTAATGCTCTGATACCAACTGTGACATCCCCAAAATCTCGCCCAGAAAAGACCGATTTCATTTATGCTTTTTAAAATAATTTCAGAGTAAATCCTTTTGATTTAAAAGAGTTGCGGAATTCGTTCCCAAAACATAATATCATAAAATAATATTTATCAAAGCATTTCATCAAGAGATGCATTTTCATTATATAATCAAAACTCGGTATGTCATGTTCCGATACTGACCATAAAGCATAAACGATAACATTACAAGTCATTCAACAAATATATACATATACAAACTTGTAAACAAAACAACCCGATGATTCATCCATCTTATGCCCTTGCGCCACTTCCTGTAATACAAATAAAATTGAGTGGGTCAGGCTTGGGAGCCTGGTGAGCATATAGGGTTTTCAACCAACAATAAATAAATTATATTTAATTTCACCAACCAACAATAACCCGATTACCCATTCCCGTTATCCTCACTTTACGTCCCTAAAACAACATCTATCTCAAGGGACCTAATCTAGGATTTTCATCGGGACGGACATTACTGCTAAGGGGTTTCCTCAACAATAGATATCCTAAAGGCAACCATGAAGGGGATAGAGTACACCGGTGAACACATCGTTCACAACACCTACAGGTTATGAACCTGCTAGCGTTCCACAAGACTGTCTAGAAAGAGTCTGTGGTCGTTATCCATACTCCGCTGAATAACTAGATCAACAACAACAACATCGAGGCCTCTCATCTGTTTATCACACATCAAATATCTACCCATGTTCTACCCAACATATTAGTAGATAAAAATATATATTTTTATACATAGTTTAAAACCTGTATAGCATGTTCAATCAATACATATTCCACATAACAGATGAGGCACACCCACATAACACGTATTTCATAGAGAATAAATCAGATCTATGAGATAGAAGAAAGTGAATATACATTCCCACACATAACAACAAAATTATACAGATAACACGTATTTCGTATAAAATACTTCATAATTATGCGTTAGAAGAAAGTAACACTCACTTGATCAGAAGATGATCGGACAACACTACGACTTGCAGAAGTAGTATTCTTCAGTAGATCCGGAAGATCTTCACAAAAACCGGGCTCCTCGTGGGCAGAGCTTCGGCTCGGGAATTGCACTTCTCGGGATCTTCGGGGCTTCGGAACTTGCTTCGGGGCTCGGGATTGATACCAGGGCTTCAGGATACTTCTGGCACGCAAAACGAGGCAAAAACTAGAGAGAAAGTAAGAAATTGGCAAAAGAATTAGGCTGCCCTCGCATGCCCTTTTATAGGAGGCTGAGGCCTCGCAGTACGCTGGGCGTACTCCTTTACGCGGGGCGTACTCCTCCGAAGTCATCACTGCATGCATCATCGGAGCACTCGAGTGTGAGGCTTCGTCATGCTTCGTTGTACGCTGGGCGTACGCCAGTACGCTGGGCGTACTTCGGATAAGTCCGGTGACTCCCCTTCGGATAATATCGGAATTAAAGATTAAATAATAAATATTAATTATTTAAAAACTTAGAAAATTCATATCTTCTTCATACGAACTCCGTTTTCGACGTTCTTTATATCCACGCGTAGGTGAGACTACGCTCTACAACTTTCGTTTAGACTACGTCGGCTAATTTTGAGTTTATTTTTATTTTTTATTTTTAGAAAACCGGGACAAGAAAACTTCGTTATAAATTTATAACTTCTTTATCCGACATCCGTTCTCGCCTATCTTTTTATCGCTTCACTACCACTAATGAGATCTTCGATTCTTGTTTAGATTGTTTCGGCTAAAAACCGCTCGATCTCAAATCGAGTATTCGGGCTGCATATTGCTAAGTCGAAACTTCAGAAAACCATAACTTTCTTATACGAATTCAGATTTGGGCGTTCTATATATATTTTGAAACCTCGTTTTGGCCATTACAACTTTATGTAAAGATATCGAGTTTATTTTACACTTAAATTTTGACGCTTATTTTTTTATTCTTAATTAATCAAATCACATAATTAAGCAATTAAGCACAAAACACATAATAATCAAATAATACACTTCTATTATTTCATAACGGGTTACAAAGGTTAACCTAGACTATTATATCAACATTAAGAACAAGCCCAGAAGCACAGGCGTTACAGTAGTGTCAAGGCAGCCAAGTGGATTTCCTTGGTAAGGAAAGGGAAAGGATTGTAGCTCCGAGAGGGAGTGTAAGTTCACGGAAGTGAAAGAAATAGTGTGGAGTTATGATTGGGGTGTTCCAATTATGGTTATTAAGCAGTGTGTTGCGGCGGTGGTATGGAATCACATCTGGGTTGGATGTCTGCTGAGGTCTCTGAAGGAATTCCGCGGGTGTAGAGCCAAGAGGCTCGGAAGGGATGCAGGGATTGAATCTTGGATTTACTGTTTGATTTTGATAAAGGGATTATGCATGTGGTGGAAATTCATCCTGGGGGATGTTTGTAGGTGTCGTCAGTGTATCGGGTTTTCCCAACCCTAGGAGGCAAGAGCTAGTTCAGCATGGGTATGATATTGCGGAGGAGAACTCATGGGAGTTGCTCTGAGGCTGAAGGATGTGTCATCCTGTCAGCATGGAGTGGATAAAGTTGGTCTCAGATCGGGATTCCGGTGGTTCAGGGTTATTTCTAGCTCGTATGAGCCAAGTGATTGTTGTGATTTGGAGCGAGTGAGGTATCATGGACTGGTACTTGGTTGATAAGTGTGGTTATCAGAGGATGAGGCCGGTGGCCGGCTTGAAGCGGTGGTCAGGACACCGCAAGGGGAAAGTTGGGTTTTGGGTTTCGGTGGTTGTGTTTTGAGGAACCTGGTCTGGTTAATGCCAGGTGGTGCATTGTGGGAGTAGTTCTGGAGTTGTGTTGCCGCAGGCTTCGAGGACGAAGCCTAATTTAAGTGGGGGAGAATTGTAACATCCCGAGTTCAGGAGTGCAAGTTCAGGGTTCAAAGTGTAAATTATGAAAAGGCAACTCGGCGAGTCCATGGGTGGAATCGGCGAGTAGGGTCACGATTCTGGTCGCGAGTTAAGTGGCATACTCGGCGGTTGGACTCGGCGAGTTGGTGCTGTGTGGAGAAAACCCTAATTTCGGAGGATGAGCCCTATATAAAGGACACTATACCCTCTTCCTAGCCTTTTTACCCTCTCTTGAAGTCCAGAAAACCCTAAGGCGCGTTTGTGAGTGATTTGAGGGCATTTGAACCTTGGAGAAGAGATTTTGTAATAGCTTGTGATGTTTTGAGTTTGGAGGTTAGATCTGAGGTTGCTACATCAGATCTGGAGTGGAGAAGGTCCAGAGTGCATTAAAGTCCCTGTTCTTGAGTGATTGGTGAAGCCATCTTGTCCCAAACCCTAACCCTAGAGTGTTATATGCTTAGATCTCTTTGATTCACGTAAAGTTTGCCACTTTACGTGATGGATGGGTTGTAGAAGGGTAGATCTATGGTTTGGATCATCTGCATGGCCTGGAAAGCTTTTGTATGGATGAAGATCTAAGGGTACTCGGCGAGTCACAAATATGTACTCGGCGAGTTGCTTGAAGATGGCCAGGAACTCGACGAGTTGGAAGAACAACTCGACGAGTTGGTTGTAGATAGCCTTGGACTCGGCGAGTCTGGTCGTGAGGTCCTAACATTCTTCTGGTTGAGCCGTGAATCGGTGAGTCAAGGGAGGACTCGGTGAGTTGAGTGCGAGGGGAATCAGAGTTGTGGGGCTCGGCGAGTCTCGGGGTGACTCGACGAGTTGAGTCGCGGATTGGGGAAGTTCTGAGCATGGGGACTCGATGAGTCATCGGGTTGACTCGGCGAGTAGAGTCAGTCAGGAGGTTGACTTTGACTTTGACTTTGACCAAGGGTTGACCAGTTGACTTCCAGGGGCATTTTGGTAATTGTTGGCATTTGTTTTGAGTTCAGTGTTGGTATTGGCTAGTGGTGGGGATCGTGTCAGTGGTAGGAGCATCTCGGTCTTATCTTTTCAGTCGGCAGTTGCGAGGTGAGTTATCCTCACTATATCGACAGGGTCTACGGCACCAAGGCCGGCCCTTTATCGGATTGTGATCCGGGTATCGTTGTTATGTTATTGTTTTGCTGTGTTTGCATCCTGGTAGTTAGGATGGTATATGTTAGAGACCTGGTTAAGGACGATATCCTGGTTAGGATGATGTTATGCTATGTGATCTGCTAGATCGGTTTGATTGGATGAGAATTGTTATATGATTGAATGTTTATGTGCACATGGTTGTTGGACTGGGGTTGGGTTGAGGCAGGTCCTGCTTTGTGCTGTAGGCCAACATACCCAGGGCGGACCCGTTATCCCAAAGGCCCAGCGAGCGGTCCGGATAGGCTGTAGGCCCCAAGAGGGCGGACCAGACGTGCCGAGGCTCGAAGAGTGGACCAGGCCGACTAAAGGCCCAGTGCGGGCGGACCAGTCATACTGTAGACTCAGAGAGTGGACCAGGTGGATTGAAGGCCTGGTGCGGGCGGACCAATCACACTGTAGACTCGATGTATATGGCTAGACTTGGAGGGTAGACCAGGTGGACTGAAGGCTGGTGCGACGGACCAGTCACACAGTAGACCCGAAGTGCATGGTGGTTCTGTGTTCTGTTATGATATGTCATGTTGTGCGTGTATGGTATATGTGGTTGGTATTTTGGGGGTATCTCACTAAGCTTTCGGGCTTACAGTTGTGGTTTAATGTTTTTCAGGTTCTTCAGGAGACCGTGGCAAGGCCAAGGCGTGATCGTACCGCTCGTCATGGTTATGTTTTATGATGTGGTTCTGGGAAGACTCTGATAATAATTGTATTGAAAATCTTTTTGTAATAACTTTATGAAATCGGGTTATTTTTGAAAAATTAAAATTGTTTGAAATTTTTAGAGTGTTACATATATATATTGGTGATGGAATGCAAAATATGAGTTCATGGGAAAATATTGGTTGTAACATAGTATCAAAACACTCAGTCTAAAAACTCTAGCCGATCCACTGGGCAGCATATTCCTCATCACTTCTTCTTCTTCTTCTTCTTCTTCTTCTGTTTTCCGCCATCTATCTATTCTCCACAATGACATGATCGGATGTGGGCTCCTCCAAAATCAGTCCTACTGATAAAATCTATGGCATCACAAACATAAAGTCTTACGCTCCTCTTCTCCTTGATCTTGATCGCATGAATTATGATGCATGGAAGGAATTATTTAAGACCTATTGCATTGGGTATTCCGTTTATAGTCATCTTGATGGAACTTCTCTCAAAGTAGATGATCCTGAGTGGGAAACAGTCGATAATAATGTCAAATAAAGGGTGTATGGAACTCTCACACAACCTTTCCTTCAATCCATTCTCAAACCTGATGCCACAACTGTTGGAATAGTGTCTAAGGCTGCAACTATATTTGGCAACTATTTGACCCGGTTGTGCATGGTCCTTTTGGGTTGCCTTCACCATAGCAACTTGACAGGATGATTTATAATGAGAGAAGAAATATTATTAATATACTATGAGAATAATATAAGGAATAATAATATTGTTATTTTGATTAATATAAGTCATAAATTAATTAGGGATTAATTTGGTGACTTAAAGAGATTAATTGAATAAAGGGGCATAAACTGTCAATTGTATGATAGTTGTATTTTGGGCTGTGATTCCTTATGGATAAGAGGTGGACGATTTTAGGGTTTGGAAGAGCCTAGAAATCGTCCAAGGCTTATCATTAAGGAGATTGGATTGCTTAGGGCATAAGTTATCCAATTAGCGATTTAAGGGTGAAACCCTAGGAAGCTCACTAGTATATATAGACCCTTTGGGTGAAGGAAATCGGCACTCTTGCATCTGTAGAAACCCTGGCCGATTTCTCTCCCTTTATCTCTCTCTCTCTCTCTCTCTTATCATCCTCTTGCTAGTTGGTGTTTGTAAGCCATTAGAGGAGTGACAATTGTGACTCTAAGCTCCAAGGACAAGAAGATTCAAGCAAGCAATTCAAGGTAATCCTTTAGATCTGTTTTCATATGTTATGATTTGAATGTTTACATTAGATCTATCAATCAAAGTCTTGGATACATTGCATGTTCAATTAGAGAAACCTAGATCCAAGCATTAGGGTTTGTATGTGCACATCGGAATGTTCTTATGGATCAAACCCATCAACAACATCCCAAGTTTGGAAGTCCGCTGGAGCTATTTTTCTTGAAAAAAAACAATCTAAGGCCATGGAACTCGATGATGAGCTACGTTCCATTACTATTACCGACTCAACGACTATCTAATATTGCACTCGTATAAAATCATTGTCGATCTCCTTGCTAAAATCGAATCCCCGGGTCCCAAACGGAACCTTGTTATTTATGCCATTAACATGTTATCTTCAAAGTTTGTCATCTGGTTGAAAGATCTAGTATGTTTAAGAATCATATTAAAGTGATATTGCTAATTAACATATGATACTAAATGGTCACACTAACAACAACTTGATATAATTTATTATTTATTAGAAATTGATTTTAATAAATATTCAGTAAACTCTTATAATTAATTAGAAATTATTTATTTATAGGAAATTCTAATTTTCATTTGCAAGTAACACATTATTTCATATTGTATGAATTAATAAGTCACGTACAACCTTTTGGACTATTTGAATCATTTTGTCTTTTACCTAAAGACAAAGTTTATATTTTATAAACTTAGAGTTTATAAAATTTAAACAGTTCATCTTCCTTTTTGAGGCATGGCTAAAAATTGACAAGAAGACAAGGGAATTGGTTTTTGAATTATTTAATCAAAAGTAATAAGATATGGTAGACATTCTAGCTAGTAGAAGCATGAGTGCTTATTGGTTAAAGATCCATGTATATTGTGCATGCTATATAAATAAAGGAAAGACTTTCATTTGTGTTGTTGTTAAGATACAAAACCGTAACATGCATCTTATGATGCATGCTCTCTCACTTTTGATTATCACTAGAAGATATTACTAGCTTTTATACTCTCTTGAAGTTCATACTTTGGTTATGAACTTCAAGCTTAAGAGTTAAGAGTTTTAGACTAGCATCTACATCAAGTTGGCTTCTTGTTGGTAAGTTCATCATTCTTCACCAACTTTCAAGACTCCCAAGAGGATCCAAAGAACTACAAAGGTTGTTATTTGTTCTTCTTCTTCTTTGGTTGTGTTGTTTTTCTTTCCAAACTTTGCAAGAAGATCCTTGGTGAGTTATAAACCTGTTTTATGTTATTCAAATCATCAAGTCTTTCGTTGCTAAATCTTATGTTTTTTAAACTAATCTTTGAATAAAAACCCAATAATCGGTATCAAGAGCCACCTTGCAAGTTTGGTTAGATTTTTTGATTTATGGAAATCTTGGTTTTCTATAAAAACAAGTTTATACACATATTTTCTAAGACAACTTTATTATTGCTATTTTATGTGACAAAAGTTTTCATGCATCTTTTGTCATTTTAAAGTTGTCTTAGAAAAACAAAGGTTGTTTTATGTCTATGTTGATATGTCTGATGTACATAAACTAGCCAATGACCATTATGTGTTGCTGTGTTGGTTGTTTTTATTATAAAATGGTTGTAATAATTTATTTATTCATATTGTATGTAATAAATTAAATAGATTAGTTTTCTTGGTTTATTTTTGTAATTAATAGATTAGTTGTTAGAAATAATTTATTTGTACAAAAATATAACAAGAAATGAAGCTTGAGCCATTTTTTGAAGACCAAAGAGTAATTTTCAAGTTTAACAACATGCTGAAAGTTAGTGATAGTTTTTTGGAAAGTGTCACTTTGTTTCAAAGGGCTGTTGGGTTCTTAGTGATAGTTGCTGAAATATTGTTTTCAAGAAGTCTTTTCAATCTTTTGCAAGCAAATGGTGTTTACTCAAGTGAGAGCTTCTACAACAACATTATAAGAAGTTTTTTGGTCCCTTAAAATGTCCATTTAGGAATGGACTTGACATTTGTTGGCTCACAAAAAATGTCATTACTTGGTTATCTTTATGTACATATAATTTTATGCATGTTTGTGTTATTTATTTTATGCAATTATTATGTATGGTTGATAAATTAGTTTTTCACATGATAAAATAATTTTTGAGAAAATAAACATCACATGGAGTTTGGTTTCAAAATTTATAATGTGGACATAAGATGTAACAAGTTATTGGTTTAAAATAAAATCCGCTTTTATAAAACGTTAATAACGTTAAATTTTGAAATACTCAAATATAAGTTTTGAAATGGTGATTTTTATAACTTATACAAACTCCAAAGATATAAGTAATAAAAATGAAGTTTTATTAAAGATATAAAGGCTTCAAATGCACTCAAACTTAATACCGATTATTAAAATTGAATCGCGTCAAATTATCTAAAAACTAGCTTTTTATATAGAACCTTTAAAAGTGATTTTCTTTTAAAAATTTGTACCATGATTTATTATATGCATGTAATAACCATGATATCATATTGTAAAATCCCGACTCTCAGGTATAATATGTATATATTTATTTATGAGTTGTTTGAGCAACTCGACGAGTTGGATGCCCCAACTCGTCGAGTAGAGGCGGATTGACCACGTGGGTTTTATGACCAACTCGACGAGTCGGAGAAACCAACTTAGTGAGTTGGCGCTGTGAGAGGAAACCCTAAATCTCTGGGGTTCGGTCCTATTTAAAGGACCTTAAGCCCTTATTTCTGCCTCACTAGCCACCTTACTCCCCTATGTGAAACCCTAATCGTCTATATTGAGCTAAGAGAGAAAGAGAGCTAATATTTGGGCATTTTAGTGCATCTTTTGAAGAGAAGAGGAGAGTATCAAGGCAAGGAACAAGAAGAGGCAGTTGGATCTGGTGTTATTTCATCTATAGCTTCTGTTGAAGGTAAAAAGTCTTCACCTTGCTCATTATTGTGATCAGATCTCGTTTTCATGGAGTTTTTGGGCTTTTTCCATCTTTCCTTGAGACTTTGAGTGTGTTGAACTTATCAAGTGATTGAGACTTCAGATCTGGACCTTGTGAGGTCCCTAGAGTCCAAAGGTCCTAGCCTTATCCAACTATAGAGGAGCTTTTATGCTTAAGACCGTAAATTGCTCATGATCCTTTACATTTGACGCCACAACCATCCATTCGGGTCTTAAACCATTCAGAAATGTGACCTTCTGTTTGATCACGTCTCTTCCAATGTCGTGCTTGATCATTTTGCTCAGAAGATGGTTGAAACGATCGAAAGCTTGAATAAGTTTTTCATCCGGCTTTTGTTGGAAAGCACCGAACTCAGAAAACAATAGAGTTTAGAAGGAATGTTCCAGGTCTTCATCGATTGAATACAACTCTTTGAGTCTATCCCATATCTCTTTTGTTGTGGTGCATGGGCTTACCAGACAAAAGGTATCGGACTGCAAAGCGAATCTTATCATTCTCATGGCTTTAACATTGCACAACAACTTTTCTTTTTCGTCTTGAGGAATCTTCTCCACGTCAGTTAAGAGTTGGTTGTATTCCTTTTGAGTCTTTATGGTTCTATTTGTTCCAGAATGAACAAAAGGACCCAATGTTATTGCTTCCCATATAATATAGCCATTGTCTTCAGATCCAACGACATAGTCTTCAAAGTGATGTGTCCAAACTTCATAATCTTGAGTGTAAAGAATAGGAATTTTAGTTGTGGATCCAATGCTGTTGGAGATATTGATCGGATTGGTTTGTGAATCATCAAGAGACATGATGGTCTTTTTAGATATCTGCTAAGAATCAGACTTGTAAATATTGGATTAGGGTTTTATCAAAAGCAAGGAACAACGTCAATGAAGAGATGATGGCTCCTACAAACTCGATAAAAGCAGAAACCCTAAGAATCGTTCTTCCAACAGAAGACATGCGTATATATTACACAGTCTCCTGCTCTGATACCTATTGATGAGAATAAAATTCTCTTAGATCAATAAATTCAAGCAGATAATAAAGAATAACGAGAAGATCAGAAAACGATAAACACAATGATGAATCAAACATGTATTGAATGATTAATATACTCTATCGCAGAAGAATTCAATGTGAATTGCTACTGTAGAGATAGGCCAGGGTTACAATACGATAAGCAAAGTAATTATCAAAAGCATTAACAATATAATGCATGCATGCACTATATATACTAAACCCTAAACAAATCACGGCTGGACATGCCCAGACCGAGAGTACTAATGGACCGAACTACAAAGCCCAATGACACAACCACTTGGACTCAACAATTCTTGAATACAACATGGGATACATGTCATTAAAAAGAGATACATAAGACATAAATGTCTCGTAAGTTACGTGGGTTTGAGACCCAAAACATTTCAAGCATTTACATGAAATATCATTTCATTCATAACATAACATAGTCTTAGACCATAAAACCTTTTCTAGCCTTTTCAAAGAAAACTCTTTTCATACATATCATTTCATATCTTATCATTTCATTTCAAAATACATATTTCCACATTTCATTCTCTTTTATCATTAAGGGCTAATTCCGGTATTAAACTATTTCCATTTTTATACTTAGGACCTAGCAATATCCGCAAGTCTATACCAAGGTTGAAAGAACAAAAATAGTCCACTAAGACCTCATTTCCATTAAGACATCTATCTCGCAAAGGGGAGGCATCACCCCAATAGACTCCTCTATATCCCATTATGAGGACATCATGGCTCAAGAAATATATTCATTTCCATTACATTCCAATTATTTTCATTACTTTCCATTACTTTTCCATTTCTTATCATTTCTTTTTACGCTTTACACATTTCATATGTTAGTAAAGCTCCTATATTTAAAAACATTTCAACTACATTATTTAAACATTCGTTCTGCCAAAACGTTCTTTGCTTTCAAGTCATTATTTCAAAACATTCTTTCCAAAAATATTTAACACCTTCTTTTCAAGACATTTCATATATCAAAGCATTGCATTTCATTATCATAAAATCATTTTTTCATGTACCCCAAAGTGGAAAAAAAAGAAGCCAACATGTACTCACCTTAATCACAAGAAGGTTAACTAGTCCTCTTCCAGTTCATTTCCTTAGAGAAACACTCCTCAAACACTATCTATATAATATGGACATACGTCATTAAAATAACCAAAATAACCTTAAAAGTTTCCATTACTAAAGTTTATTGCTTCATACATTCCTCGTGAAAAATTATGAACGTAGGCGAAGATCGTGCGTAAATTTGAGTCCGTATGCAAAAATTATGAAGAAAAAAAACCTCTACCATATACTTCAACACGTAATGGAAATTAAGGCATGAATATCCATGGGTCGTGTTTTCATGTCTAGACACACATAACTCAATTTTTCTCAAAATAACATCCTACTTTGCATAGTTTTTGAACACCCTTTTCTAAATCACTTTGTACAATTTATTTAGGTTCTCACACATGATTAGGAGGTGTTTTATCATCTTAAAATACCCACTTAACCCATTAAGTGATCGCTAAAACCTTTAAGGATATATTGATCCTCAAATTACACAAAAAGGGTTAACTAGACTAGTTTCCAATTGCACCTTCTAAAACTCACAATGTTTGTTTATAACTCATTGAACACTCATATGAAAGTAATCAAGTATGTAAAACCAACATTAATCTCATTGTAAGTACATGGACTGAATATGGAAATCCTCAATTCCATTCCATGATTCCCAAATTGCCCTTTAAACCAAAACAATCTTTAAGTCTAGAATTTCACTAGCATCATTTCATGTTTATGTTCCAGTATCATCTATAAAGTGTCGATTCATGTTCATGAAGTTCATTCACTTCTAATATGTTAATAATCATGTAGTTATCCCTAGATTTCCTAATACCCTTATGGCTAAATCTTTCATAAATTCTAGTAGAGATCATTCAAACCTTCATGTATTTGCATTCAAATCATTCTAAGAGTATTCATTCATGGTTATGAACTTCATTTGCTCAACAAGCATACCAAAATGCATAAAGTTCATTGATGTCATCATATTTTCCCAAAATGACTTAAAACCCATTTTTTTGTAACATTCTACCATCATGGATGAATTTAAGAATTCTAGTTGGATTTATTGCTATCAAATATCATCTAGGTCATAGAATCCAATCCAACTTCATCATCAATTGCATTATCCCCAAATTAGATTTCTATGTTTCATGGAGCTTTTTACCCAAATCATTAAATCCATCAATAGGATGATTGGATTGAGATTAGAACCAAGAAAACCACTCAAGGGAGGTTAGAAAACCAAACCCTAACCATTGATTGGAGCCAAATTCGACATTGGGTTTAACCCAAAACCTTCAATTCTAAATATAGAGTTAGAAGAGGAGAAAACATATATAGAAAGCCTTTGATTACTCTTCCTTTTGCTTGGATACACCAAATTCCACTTGAATCAAACTCCAGGTGATAGAGAATGAAGAAATCGCTATTAGAACGCTCTTGGATTGTAAAACATAACTATATTGAAAGATTAGGGAGTATGTGTGTGTATGCATCTTATTTCCCCGACATCCTAATTTTAGTAAGATTCTGAAAATGCCCTTACTCTCCTTATTGACTTAAGGGAATTTCCCAGCAAAATTAATTATTTTTTTCTATCTTTCTAGCCTTTTAACTTGGCCATACAAACTCCAATCCGGGTAAACTTTATATCTTTGGAAATCCTGTTATATGTACTATAAGTTCCATGTTATGAGTTTTATCTGAGTATATCCAAAATTGAAGTTATTCATCCATAAACATGGCAAGTCGGAATATTACAACATTTCTAGTGTTAAATCAATAATTTTCAAAAAAAAACATTTCTCAGTCATTACACATCCATTTTGTCTAATTCTTTTTCCTTTGTATTCTTTGTTTTATGGACTAAAACTTTCCATAATGATGTTCTTTCTAATTATCTATAGATACTGACTTATTAAGCTCCAAAGTTGGCACCTTGCAGCTATCAAATTTCCAAATAAGTTTTCATTAACTTTTCGTCCAACTTTGCAACACTACAGATTCTTCATATGAACTCCTTTTAAGCTGGTTGTTTTTGATATTGCTTCATTTTCAAGTCTAAACAAGTTAACTCTGTACCCTCTCTACTAAGTTTAGCTTTTGTGGTCTCAAATTTGGAATTTTATCACTTTTACATGGAATTACAAATTTTATATTTTTTTTCATTGAACTTAATCCATTACACCATTTGTCACACATTCTGATATCCTAACTTGCTAAATGCTATGAAAGAAGAATTTAGTGCACTTGGGTACTTGTTCCATTACACCATTTTTAATGGAACTTGGGTACTTGTTCCTTGACCACCCAATGCTAATGTGGTTAACTATATGTGGTTGTTCAAAAACAAATCTAATGTAAATGGATCTTTAGCGCGATATAAGGCATGTCTTGTTGCCAACGGTCGCAGTCAGCGCCCCAATATTGACTATGATGAGACCTTCATTCCGGTTTTGAAATCGGCCACTATCAAAACCGTTCTTAGCCCGACTATTTCTCACTATTGGCCAGTTCATTAGTTAGACGTCAAGAATGCTTTTCTTGATGTCCATCTTTACGAGAGTGTATACATGCATCAACCTATGGGGTTTCATGACTCATCTAATCCTAATCATGTATGTTTACTTATGAAGTCATTATATGGATGTAAACAGGCACCACTGGCTTGGTATCACCGCTTTGCTCAGTTCCTCACATGTCATAGATTTTTTAATAGTCGCTCTGATTCGTCATTATTTGTTTATTGACAGGGTGACCAGATTGCATATCTTCTTTTTGTGGATGATATTGTATTGACAGCCTCCTCTATAGGTATCCTTCAGCAGATCATTACCAGCTTATGCTTAAAGTTTTCCATGATAGATTTGGGCTCTTTAAATTAATTTTGGGCATTTCCATCTCACGAGATCGTCCTGGAATGTTTTTATCTCAACAAATATATGTTACTGAGATAGTTGAGCAAGCCAGTTCATACTCCTGCCGAAACCTCAACTAAGCTCGATGAAACAGGTTCGCCAGTTGCTGACCCGACACACAATCGTAGTCTTACAGGAGGACTTCAATATCTGACTTTTACTCATATTGACATCAACTATGTAGTTAAGCAAGTGTGTTTATTTATGTATGACCCCGGGTAAACGCATTTTTCGGCTCTTAAACGTATCCCAAGGTACATTTGGGGAACTATTTATCATGGTCTACAGTTATATATATATATATCCTTTTCTTCGGGTCTGTCGCCTATTCGGACACAGACTAGGCCAGTTTCCCTACGTCTCGGTGCTCCACATGGTCTGAAAATGTGTTGTACGGCTTAGGTAACCTGCTGAAGAAAAAGTGATACCATGGAGATATCGGCGGTACCTCCCCCAAAAAACCTTCAACTCGCGAGCCACTATGTGTGCCATTAGGGAGGAAGGTATCATGAAAGATTTTATGGGAGGTATCGACGGTACCTCCATGGAATGGCACCTTCTTGAAGGGGTTGACAATTTTGGGTTGAGTGGGTTACATATGCAGCTTTACTAACCCGTATATATCATTTTCAACTCATGCAATAATAACTTGTATAATGTATCAAAACTTGTACCAAAGCAATTTTATATGTTTTTTAATTAATTTTTAAATTAGTATGTATATTTTTAATATTATGTAAATTAGTTTTGTATAATTCTTATTAGTTTGTGTTTATTTTAAAATAAAAAATTAAGTGGATTGAGTGTTTGGAAAGATCAGATTTTTATATGTTATGGGTTGGAAAAAGATAGAAGAGAGAGGAGAAATAAATGTTGATGTGACGTTGATGTGGTAGTGGGTTGAGTGAGTTGAGAGGTAATGACTCTTTCCTCCCTTAAAGCATTGGGTATGGGACTATGGGCAACTAGTTAGAACACCATTTTGGTGTTACCTCATATGCCACATCACTAATGCTGTTATAACACAAAGTGGGGAAATGGTCACCATGTTAAGAGCACTTTATAACACCAATTTATTTCCATTTTATAATTTCTTTTTTTTATTAAAACAAATATATTTTAAATAAAACATAATATCTAAATAAAATATAATGTTTAAAAAATAAAAAATTTAAATTACACATAACATCCATAATAATAATAATAAAACATTACAATACAAAAAAAACATATTTTATTTTTCCTAAACAATGGTATTCGTTATCGTTATCGTTATCGTTGAAGATATAATTTGTCAATTCCTCTCGAAGTTGTTTTTGTTTATTTGCATCCTGAATGTCAACGATTCTATGTAAATATTATGTTGTTCCTGGTTGAAATTGAGCGTGTTTGGGCTCCGTTGGGATATAGTATGCAATATTTCGTCATTTATCTTCTACTACCATGTTATGCATTATGATACATGCATACATGATATACCGTAGAGTTTCTAAGTCCAATGGTCATGTCGCATGTTCAACTATGTGTCAATTCGCCTTTAGCACTCCAAAAGCATGTTCCACATCCTTACATGCTCCTTCTTCTCTTCTCTTGAATAATTTATCTTTTTCTTTAACCGGGTGTCGGAATGCCTTCACGAATGTGGAATACGGAGGATATATTCCATCTGTAAGGTAATACCCAAATTTGTATTTGTTTCTATTCACTGTGAAAGGAGCATTTGGGGCCTTTCCATTCAAAAGATCGTCATATATTGGTGACTGACCAAGAACGTTAACATCGTTGTTGGAACCCGCAACCCCGAAAAATGCATGTCAAATCCATAAATTTTGGGAAGCAACAGCCTCAAAAACCAATGAATGTGATCCATGATGACTACTTGCATACTGCCCTTTCCATGCTACTGGAAATTTTTTCCATTTTCAGTGCGTGCAATCAATGCTTCCAGTCATTCCGGAAAATCCATGTCTTTCTTCGTGTATTGCATAAAGCTCTTGCGTATCATGCAATGAAGGTTTCCGTAAATATACGTCTCCAAATGTTTCAACAACACCTTTTGACAATCTATACAAACTTTCCCCGTGCAGTTCTTTCGTAAATTCTCATATAGTTGTCTGTGGTGTCGGGTGACTCCCCCATAACCATCAAACGAATGGCCGCAACACATTTCTGTCACGTTGTAAATTATCGCCTACCTCTAGCATCATGTCTCAGTTGAAAAATGTATACCTGTATACCTAAACATATATTAACTATGGTTTTAATATATATTACATTTGTATTAAAATTAAAGAAACATGTAGTACATTTGTATTTAAGATTTAAAGAAATGATATCGGCTTTCTAAGGCGTTGGTGATCCGTAGGAACACATTCCTACTCAAACGAAATCTTCTTTTGACGTCATTCGACCCGTATACACAATTATCCGCAAAATAAGCGCGATATAGACGTTTGTGTCCTTCCTCACAATTTGTATTTAACAGTGCACGTTTTGTTAGTAGCGGGGTTGAGTCTGGTTGTATCATCTCGCTGGTGTAATAATGGTACATCATATTGAAGAATATATCGTCAGCGTCATCATCGGACGAGTCGAAAATATCCATAATTTTTTTTGAAGATAATTAAAATTGTAGAGAGAGAGAGAGAGAGAGATGAATTGTGTGAAAAAAAAATTGTAAATAGATAGTAGGTATTTAAAGGTAAAAAAATAATTTTTTTTTTTATAAATTTGACCGTTTGACAACGGTTTAATTGGTGGAAAATGTGGAAATCAACTCGTTTCATCCGGTCAAAACGGCAACGAGATGCACCCGCAATGAGATACAACGAGAAGGGGGGGGGGGGGGGGGGGGGGTATTCATCTTGGTATGAAGCCGTTGAGGCCCCTCCACGTCATACCGTCATTTTGGTGCCCATACCGTCTTGTCTTACAGATGATCTACCAAACAACTCTTTTCACAAATTATAAACATCTTTATTTCGAACTACTATCAAAATTATACTCATACTGATTATTAATTATAGATAAATTTTGGTTACGCGATTTTTATTCCTGTTTGATAACCATATATGTAGGCTACGTGCCTGTTCTTTTATTTTAATGCAATTCATAAAAAACTAATGAAACAAACTTTGAATAAAAACAATTTTTCTTTCTTATAGTCTTCGTTAATGTGATATTATTTTATAAGATGTTGAAAGTATAAATAAAGATGGCGTGTACTTGCAAATAAGATTAAAAAAACAACATAAACGAAGTTAGCATTTTATCAAAGATTTTTTAATCACAAACAAAGTAAACTAGAAACTTTAAAGTTTAAAATGATTACACAAAACTTAATGCTCCACGTTTTTTTCAACAATTTAATTTAAAAAAATGAATACACTGCATACCAGTCCTGTAAATGGCTGCCACGTGGCTTATGTGACATTTAACATTTATTTTCACCGGCAACAACAACCATTCAGTCTAACCAAAATAAATAAATAAATAAATAATTAACTCAACCACGATTTTCCTCCCTGAAATATAACATCATTCAGAAAACATCATAAAGAACCAGACAATATAATCATCAAAGTCAAAACCAGAAGTCAACCATAACCATTATGAGCATTGAGCTCACAATCGTCACAAGAAAGAAACACAGACACAAGCAAGTAAAGACAGCACGTTCTCAACTTCAAGCTACTCAACATGAAAAATAAAAAATAAAATAAAATAAAACATCACAAAATCAACGAGAACAAAGGCTCCCTCATGGATGCATTCTTAAGGATGTTTGATTTCAAGTTTAGTTGGTTAGAACTGGGCGAGCAACACGTGGCCTCACTGGAGTCTTTGAAGGACTCACCCTGTAAAATAAAATAAAAATAAATAAACAAGGGCAAATTTGTAAAAATAGTTAGGACTTAATAGCTTACCTGATTGGTTGTGCTCCTAAAGGTTGACCACAACAATCAAGCGCCAGGATTGCACTCTCTGCCTGCAATTGTTATCGACAATAAGATAATTAGCATGTGTAGAGCACGGCCAGCTGTTGTACTGTGTTTGTCATGCATTCAGACTGTGTGGTTGTGACTGATGTCAATCAGACAAAAACCCTGACCGTGACAGATGTCAATGTTATGCTTGACAAGGACAGGTTATACTGTATTTGACATGCAGTAGACTGTGTGACAGTGACTGTGAATGATGACGATGGGGCCACAAATTACAACTTTTTTGCCCCACCCAAAAAGATGGAACAAGGACTTCACTTTTGATCTTGATTTGTCATTTGTGCAAAAGACGTAAATACCCTCCTCAACAGTAGCCCTAAAAAGCTTATGTCCAGTGTAACAAAAGCAACCTAAAATTTGAACTTACCATCACAAACTCAACAAAAGCAATGCGTGTGGAATGAACATTGTCCCCCAAAAGCCTCAAGCGAGAAACCTACATGCAAAAAATTTCAAGAAAATTAAGAACGTATTTTAAAAAATAGCTCGTGAATATAATAAAAATAAAAACTCTAAAAGTATTGTTTTAAGTTTTAACCTCGCCACATCTTGTTTCAAAGAAATTCTTGACCTCAGTTTGGGAAACCTTCTTATCGATGTTTGTACAGTAAACTGTCCTTGCACACATCTCTCTTTCATCCTCTGACTAAAATCACAAAAGATAAATAATAAAAGAAAAGAAAAAGATATATTCACAATCCAAATTACATATTATTAAAGGGAATGAGGTCAAATACCCTGGGGAGGAAAGTTGGATTCACAGGAAGGATGGCGGTTTTTGAGGGCAAAACAGTAATTTGCGAGAAACCGAGCATCGTACCGCTAAGATTAAGCGCTAACCTTGCTGAGTCTGCAACACATTGACAATAACATGTAAAGTGGCTCAATGGGTAATGATGGCTATCTGGATAAAGTGTTTTTTATATAAATATTTTTTTTTTCTTTTTGGACTGAATGAAGTGTCTGAATCTAAGTAAATGACCATTTTACTATAACGTGTATAGAATGAACTTTTTTCTTTTTTACTTTATCCTTGTTAACAAGTCATTATGTCCGGATAAAGTAAAAAAGAAACAACCATAGATAGTTGTTTGGATTAAGTGCTTAACCCATTAAGTCTATTAAGTCAAAAAGAATTGTGTCTTACTTTCATCACCAAACTCAACGAATGCAAACCGGAGACGTGAATGTGGATCTCCACAAACGCGACAATCCAAAACCTTCATATAACCATTTTTAGTTATTATTATATAACAAGAAAATGATTGTGTGAATAATGAAAATGCGGAAAGTGTAAAAAGACTTACATGCCCATAGCCACTAAACAAACCAGCAAGTTGCTCTTCGGTCACCTATTTAAGAAACCGTAGTCTAAGGACGAAATGGTAAAATGACAGAAGATATAAATGGTAAGTTAACATGTGTTTTTTTTACTCACATTGTGATCGATGTCTGAGACATATACAGTTCTCTTGATGCTGTCTTCTCTTTGAGCTCGAAAAGATCTTCCATTAGACAATCGTCTAGTGTTGTAGTTATTTCTCCTCTGGTATTTAGAAATGAAAAAGGAAAATATTAATCTTTTAAACTCAAAATAGATTCATTTACATGGATGGTAATCAAAGATGACACATTATATGCAAAATTTCTACACTATTTATTATCTTCATCTCACTAGCTAAAAGATGATATAAATTAAGACATGTTCTTGTTTCAAGGTCTATGGATATGAATCCTGTAACTCCATTTCTTTTTCAGAATGCAAAGAAGCTTTTTTATAGTATTAGTCATCATGATAACTTCACGAAATGAACAGAACAATATGTAAGTGTTACAAAACATGATAAATGCAGAATATTTATAGGAAAAAAATGAATTTTTGGTGGAAATTGGGACATATCTGATTGATAAAGGTGCACAAATTCATAGCAAAGCCTTAGAAACTTCAATTTTAGTAGGCTTATGACACAAATTCAGGAGATAAGAGAAATCCATAAAAGAAACACAAAGTTCAATGAAGAAACAATTGAATCTGGTGACAAATTTTATAAACGAAGAGAAAAACCCTTCAATTTAGATTTCAAAGGATTAAATTTGAAGGAAAAAAAAAAAACATAAATCGGAAGAAGATAAAATTCAGATGCTAAAAGATTATACCCTTCGGTTATTGGGGTACCCTTCAATTCCATTTTCGGGATAATTCTTGTAATAAGCAGGTTGCACGAAGTAATTGAGGGCAAACTCAGGTTGATCACGATTGCGATCAATCGGAGAGTAAGAAGAAGGAAAGAATTCCTTAGCCATGGGATTCAACTTCAAATTGGACAGCATATCAACAAAATCTTGCATTTTCATTTCTGATTTCGAATCAGAATCAGACCCTTTTTTGGAGTCGACATGGCTGATGATTGAACCATTATCATCATAGGAATTGACGGAATTATCACTCTCACTATCGACACTCTTGACGATAGAATCCTTGGGTTTTGGTGGAGATTGATGAACATCAGGAGAAGCAGACATTGCTGTTGATGCTGGTGATTCAACAGAAATTTCAGGACCAGCAGCCATGAATTCCGAGAAGCAAAAAAAAAAAAAAAATCAAAATTTTATCAACAAAACTGTATCAAAACCAAAAACCCCACCTCTCAAAACCCAGAAAAAGAAAATGAATAAATATTTACGAAAAAACAAATTGCTGATAAAAGAAGCAAGCAGTCTGTGTTCTTTATGGAAACGATCAAGAAAGAAAAGGTTTTAATTTTTTTTTCTTTCTTTCTTTCAGATTTGCGTCATATATGGAGGTCGTATAATTATCTAACAAGAATTGATTCTCTCTTTCTCTCTCTTTATCTTTATATAGGCATGGACAAAACCCATAAAGATAGACCCATTTACAAAAACCAAAATCGAAAAGGAAACGGAAAGAAATGAAGATCGAATTGCGAAAAAAGAGAGGGTTTTTGAGCAATTTGATCACAAGATTGTGGTGGGTTTCTACGAGAGAAACAGGTGGCTTTGTGTTTAACTTTTCCTCACCTTCTCTTTTTGTTTTCTTTTACAAAGAGAAACTGTGGATGGGTTCATGAAATTATAGGAAAAAAGAAAAATATTTACTTTTAAAGAGAGCATTTAAGTGAGGTGCGTTAAATTGGGGATGGTAGAACAACAAAGATGACTTACTCTTTGAATTTTTGTTATTTTCTGCAACAATGGATATGTCAATCACAACTGTTTCTCTTTTGTTTGTTATGATTTCTTGAATTTAAAAAACAGTAATTGATCCGGATGAAAGTACTATTCCATTGATTTTTTAATTGGGTTCTTGGTTCTTGTTGGATAAAATTGTAAATAATTTTCTTGGTTTGCTGGAATGGCAGCCAGCAAGTAGTAATGGTGTGTGAGTGGTCCTTAGCATTGAAAGCATTATGAGAAATGGGGGATCAATTTGGGAAAAAAGGTACCACATGGGAAAGCAAAAGGATTCACCTTTCAATTGTTTTGAGCTTTGAAAGAGAGAGTTTGGTGGAAGATGATGATGATGCTTCGTTTTTTGGTGGTCACATGTTTTGATGCCAACTTCTTAGGGTTTCGTTTGTGTTTCCATAACCAATGTAGGAATTTAGTTACGATTTTCCATTCGATAATGAATTAAAAGGTTCACTAGGAATAAAAGTATAAAACGCAAAACTTGAACATCTTGATCTTATTTTAATTTCTCAAAAAACTACTTTATGAGTTTAAAGATCTAAAAATATGCTTTATATAAAGTTATGTCTTTTATCATCAAAAAGATTTTGTTAAAACATATCAAAAGCCAGAATATTAGTAAATATACGTAAATGAAATAACGAAAATATGGTTTTGTAATCATCCAACTCTTTTAACGTTCACATTATTAGAACTTCTATTAAACATCCAAAGATATAATTGTGTGACAATCTTATCAAATATGTCATTTTTTTTTCTAGGCATTTGAGTGCTAGAAATTAAGAATTTTGGAAACTATAAAGTCCAAACCATAGTAAAAATAACTGCATCTAAACACTTCCTTTGTATCTTGTGTAACACCGAATGAAATAACATACCATCATCAAGAAATTGATGTGTCGAAGTGACCATGTACATAGCTTCCATGTCTAACTCCTAACTCTTGCGTTCATTAATTTGATTGATCACTCAACTCAACATGACCTAGAACTTCTTGTAACTCTAACTATTTTGTTTCATCCCCTTGTCCCTAGCTATAAACTTCATGAAAGAATCCACTCATCATTGGCAAAACGATCTTTGACAATAAATGTTTTTTAAGCTTTCTAAGCGTACAAGAATAAGAAAGGATTTCAAAAATTGATATCACCAATCCAATTATCTTTCCAAAATTTAGTCAATACTCAATCATCAATCTTTTGTTGATTAAATGAGTCCATATTGAACCCTTTTGAACTCGAATGACTGATATCTTGAATAATGTTACTCCAAAGTTCATGCATTTTCATATCCCCCCCCTTCTAATTTGTGGAACATCCTAACGAATCTAACCCACGATGCATTAGGATCATATAAGAATCTCCAATGCCATTTGTAAATTGAATTGTGAAGCCAAAGGCTTCCGATACCTAACCCTCCATCTTCTTTAGAAGCCTAACTTTTCTTCCATTTGATGTAACATATGTGTTTCACCAAATCCTCCCTCAAAGAAATGACATCTCAAGGTTTTCATATAATCAAGAATTACGTCTTGAGCTTTAAAAATTTAGCATATAATATATGACTAAAATCCCTATAACTATTTTAGGTAAAGTATTTCTTCCTGCTATATAGAGTGATTTTTAAAAATTTAGCATATAATATATGCCTAAAATCCCTATAACTATTTTAGGTAAAGTATTTATTCCTGCTATATAGAGTGGTTTTTTTGCTTTCCATTTATAAAATGTAGTCATAAACGATTTAACAATTAGACACTAACCTTCTTCATATTAATACCAATCGGCAATATGAGATACATAAAAGGGAGTTTTTGGAAAACATTCAAAATTAGAAGTTAAATCCTTCACCTCTTGACAAGAAACTCCTAGCCTCCTTAAAATTGTTTTTTATTTTGCAAATTAGTTTTAAGATCTGGCACTAGATAAAAAGCACTACAACATTCGAGCAAGACTTCTTACATTATGGTGAGACCATTATCAAATAAACATCACATCATTTATGTAAAATAAATGGGGATAAAACTAACTCGTAGCTTCCCACTTGAGCTCCACTAAAAACATTTTGATCCAAAGCTTCTTCAAGGGTAACATGTAAACCCTACACAACAGTAATGAATAAAAACAAAGATAAGAGTATGTCTTTATCTTAATCCCCTTTTAATCTAAAATTCAGAAGACATAGATCTATTTAAGTCATCGGGTTTAAGCGTGATAATATCCAACCCCTCCATTTTCAATAAACTCCATCATTTTGAAAATATCTTCCAAATAGCCATAACTCCAATTATTCAACACCGCTCATTTATTTATTTTGAATATCCAATTTCTTTAAAATTTGAATCTTTTTTTTCTTCTACATACCATAATTTTAATCTTCTTTATAGTTCTTTTAACTTTTTTCATGAATGATAACATTTTATTTGGCACAACCTCCCCTTTCCCATTATGTATTAGCAAAAGACATCCATCAAAACAATAAATTAAACGATTAAAAGGAGTTGTTAATAGTCTTTTTTGGAAACGACGGGTGATATGTAAAAACCATTGCCTAAAAAGAACAACGCATGGAAAGCAAAAAAATACAAAATGTTGAAAGGGCAACATACCCAATTTGCCCAATCACAATTACCGAAATTACCCCTGTGTTTTACAAAACTAAACACAGTAGTAACCACATTATCCACTAAATTAATATGCGGAATACGAGCCTTCTTGAAAATCAATTCATTTATGGCCTTCCACAAGCACCACAAGAAACCACAACAGATAGCAAGTATAATTTTTCTTTTCTTTGGGCAATGACCCCAGCTGGTAGCAAAATCGATAAAGATGAACACCGAAGAGAAGCCTTGCACTGACAAGCCACACCATCTGAAGATCCAAGCTAGAACATCGTCGACAAAAGGACAACAAACCAACGTGTGATCCGCGTCATCAATCTCTAGGAAACAAAAAGAACAGGAGGAATTATAATTGAGTAATGATCTAACTATCTTTAACATTAAATCTAGGTTGGATGGGACCCCTAAGGAGAGGTCAACGATAGCTCTTTGAATTGGTCTATAGCCGACGAACCGACCAGGACACCCCCCCCCCCTTTCTGCCATATCTCTCACCACCTCAGACTAGCAACTAGGTAAGGGTGAAGGGCAAGGAATGCGAGAACAAGGGATGTCCCATTGGATTGTATTCAAAAAGCAAGCTAAGATTCATCAGAAAAGTAAGTTTCTTTCAGACTAGAGGGGTAAGAGATTTCCCTGTAGAGTAGTCTTCGTATCAGTCCATGGCCTAAGGTGCAATTGCGTTCTTAGAGCCAGTAACTTCGTACTTTAAATTGGAGGAAAAAGAATTCCAGAGGCATCTTCCATTCATCTCTATCACAAAAGCCTTTCTAGAGAGACCCACGTGGTTGAGTACCACCGCTCTTGTTTGAGTAGAATCCTTGTATCTTTCTATAATCGTCTTTGTGGCTCCTGTTGCTGCAGAGCCTCTGTGTTGTTGGTTTGACCCTGCCGGGTAATTGAATATTCTCATGTTCCGATTATCGACAAAAAACCCATCAAAGTGCTCCTAGCTATCTAAAATGAAGAAATTGTACAAGGGAGAAATCCTATTTCACAAAGTAACTTCTCAAAGGTTGAAGGCGTAGTATCGATTGCTTGTCTCTCTTCTTTCTTTTAATCGACACACTCGACGCAGATAACTCCGGTGACCCCTACTTCTGTCTCTATCAGGCGGCGACAGCCCCCACCTCCATAGCCCAACAACCAAGGAAGGGAAGTGGGTGGTCCCTAGGAACGGCAGAAAGCAAGTACTGGTTTAACCAGATACGAGTGGCGGAACCGATGTTAATCAAAGACATGCGCCAAGTGCCAGGAATGACTATAAGCTGATAGAGTCGTTTTAACATGCAATGAATCGAGATACAATTTCATATCAGTTACAAGCTTGTCATTTCAATCACTTGCTACCTTTAAAGAAAAGTAGTTCGCCCATTGAATCGATTAATATAAGTCCCCTTCCTATAGAGTGAACGTGAAAGCCACAGGAGGAGGCTTTCCCAGCAGCCTACTTTGCCAAGAGGTGGCAGGAATGCAACGACCTAGCCCAAACCTACTTAAACAACCTAAAGGCTTGGCTTGGTCTAAAGGAAGACGAAAGTCAACCTTGTAGAAAAAGCAGATAGAAGAGGTAGCCTATAGACTCAAGCGACGAGCTCAGTGAAAACTAACCCCGTATTCCATGTGACTCATTTGACTTCCCGTGAAAGTATTTCATAGAAATGAATACTTCTTCTTACAAAGCAAATTACATTTCTTATTGATTTGTCCCTTGGACCTATTCTGATTCTGAATTATCCGTCGCCTCCTTTCTATTGATGGAATATATCAATACCCGAGCTCCTGCTTTTCTTGTGTTCTTCACCGGCGCTCGCCGGATGTATCACTCGTCCCGCTCCTAAGGTAAGGAGTATTCTGTGTGTTAGAATCTTTATGGGAATGAATCACATATGTTGGTTGAGAATTGCTCAGGAATTCATTGATAATGATAATGACTTTGCCAGGTTCTAGGGGGCTAATATTATTTTTTGTCGATCGAGCCGCTCTCCCTCATTCCACTCGTCCAACCCTTTTCACGAACTTATACAATCGATGCCACAGCGATAGCCAACTCTATTATCGAAAAATAAGGAAAGGGGTGATGATTTGGCACCAGATATCCGGAGGTGTGGAAAGAGCAGCTGTGAGAAGCGGAAAAACCATCAAAAACAACGATTGTTCGTGGAGGTTTCCACAAAAAGACCCCTTACAAGTACCTGGGAGCATACCGATGGAATGAACGAAATACGAACAGTTAACATAATATGGTCATAGATCTTAGGTTGTAACTTGAACATAAGCGAATTTGTTGATTTTACACCCATCAAGTATGGAAAGTGCCCAACATTAGGAACTACTCGGAGAGGAGTTAGGAATAGGAACAAGGAGAAGCGAGAACCATAGCGATCTCAGAAGCACAAGGAAGCAGAAGAAAGAAGGCCCACTAGAAATAGGGGAGACCTTGTAACGATGTATGAAAGAGACTCGTGAAAGCTATTGAAGTGGACAATAGAGTTCTGCTTCTTACTCTAGCTTCAGAGCGAGGGAAGATGGATGGGCTGACTTGAGGCTCGGGATGGTGTAGGATAACAGCCTTGAACTGAGCTTCATTTGATAGTACCTGCCCTGTTTTTCATATAGGCAATGCACCTCCATCGATATTCAATTTCTCTTTCCATTTCTTCTTTTTTGTCTTTATTGATTTAGATACTCATCATCTTCCCGCCGATCCCACCAAGTAAATGAATCCCATCCCCTAGCGAGTAAAGTGCTTATGCCCCTTTAGAGAGAGAGGCGCGCTAGCGCTTGACTAAGAGAATAGGGGGCTGAGAAGCTCTTGCTTGCTGTCTACTTCACGAGAAACAAATAGAATCATGAAAACCAGAAGAATGAGTGGGATAATCAAGCTGCAATGCAATAAATCCTTACACCAGTGGGACTAGTTCCCTCTTCAACTCAGCGCTTTAAACTTGTGCAATTCATTGGATAGATCCCGGTATCTGTGGACAGAGAAGGAAAAGATTGAAAACGTATCAATAATCTCCTTGAATAGCAAAATCTATCAATTTTGATCATTTTTGTTCCATATATTATCATCTATGTAAAAGACCAAGCTCAAAACGAGATATCAACCAAAATTACTTCACTAGTAAAAAAAAGGTTAAATATTTTTTGAATTTTGACCGAATACTAATAAAATGTTTCCTCATTCACACGATCTTCTTTTAGATATCTAAGAGTAACATGTTCACTTGACTAGGGATGAGATTTAGAACCGGAAAACCGGACCGGAACCGGAATTGGACCGGAACCGGAACCGTTAGAACTGGAATATATAGAACCGGTTCCGGTTCCGGGTTTAAAAATTGGTTTTATCCGGGTTCCGGGTAATTCGGGTTTGGGTCCATCGGGTCCGGGTAAACCGGGTCTAAAAACCGGAACCGGTTTTTGGAACCGGAACCACTTTTAGGCCCGGAACCGTTTTTTTGTGAAACGTTTAAAAGATGCATATCTCATTCGTTTCAACTCCGATTGACATACAATTTTTTCCAACATGTAGTTTAGAGTTTGTACATGATTTTAAACTATAAATTTGCCATTTTCAGTTTTATATTCATTGACTTACAGTCCCCCAAAGTCGATATATCAAAGCTAGAAGTTTTTAATTTTTCAGTTTTTTTGTATTCAATGAAAGGTTTAAAACATGCATATCTAATTTTTTTGAAGTCGAATTGATATATGGTTTTTTCCAACTTGTAGTTTACACTTTGTACATGATTTTAAACTATAGTTTTGTCATTTTTGGTTTAACATTCAATGATTTATAGTCCTCCGAAGTCGGGATATCAAAACTGAAAATTTTCAACTTTTCAGCTATTTGTTTTTGTACTTTGTATTATGTGAAAATGTTAACACATGCATATCACATTCGTTTAAAGTCGGATTGACATGCGATTATTTCCAGAGTTTATTTTAGAGTTTGTACATGATTTTAGACTATAATTTTGTTAATTTTGGTTTCATATTCAATGAGTTACAATCCCCCAAAGTCGGGATATCAATATGAAAATTTTCAAAGTTCAACCTACTAAGTAGTAAGTAATTACCAAAAAATCCCGGTTTTTCCGGGTTTTCCGGTTCTAAACTCACTTTATCCGGTTCCAACCTACCTATTTTGATGTTTCCGGATTTTCCGGTTCTAGACCCACTTTACCTGGAACCAAACCGGAACCGGTTCCTATATACCGGTCCGGTTTCTGGTTCTACAAAATCCCGTTAACCGGTTCCGGGTTTTCCGGGTCCGGGTCCATCCAGTCCAGGTTTGGACCCACTTTCATCCCTACACTTGACTGTCGACTAAAGATGTTCAAAATTGAGATCCAAAGTATTTTCTTCTTCGTCACATCTTGTGATACATCTAATAAAAGTGATTTTAGCATTATGATTTACCCATATCCCTTCAACTATAAGTCTATAACAAAATGATGTGAGATAGTTAATATTTGTTAGTGGTTATCGAGGCCGACAAACAAATACCCTAAAACTTGTACACAAAAATAAAGTATAATGGTAAAGGGATCGAATCCATGAGGATTGGTTCAATTTGTAACTCTATGAAATCTCTTTGCAATAATACTTAGAAAACGAAAACAAGCCTAAACATGGAGGTTTTATGTTTTGCTTGCTTTAAAAGAAATTAGAACAGAGCAGAACTTTTCAGTTGACAGCTGAGGAGGCTAGAGCAGCATCGAATGTTTTCACCAGTATGTATTCCTATTTATTTAATGGTATTTATTTATTTATGTGTATGTATGTTCGTGATGTGATTAGGTATGTTCCTAGTCATTGGTATTCCGGCTCTTGTCCTTTTCGATTTGGGTGCTACTCGATCATTTGTATATGTTTCCCTTAGCAAGAAGTTTAATGTTGATCCATGGGCGCTGTATTTTCCTTTAGAGGTAATGATCGTCAATGACCGCATTATGAGTGCTTCGAGGGTTCATCAAGATTGTGTAATGGTGATGTTTCGAGTCCAGTTTCCTATTGATCTCAATCCTATTTCTCTGAGATGGGCAAGGATCATTGTGGGCAAGGCGGAGGCTCCCATGTTGAAGAGCATAGATTTTCAATTTACGACCAAGGAGGCCAGAGAAACGTTGGATGTTGTCATCGGTATGTATTCCTATTTAATTATTTTTATTTCTTTAGTTATGCTTATGTTTGTTCGTGATGTGATTCAGGTTGTTCCTAGTCAGTGGAATGCTTGCTCTTTTCTTTTTTGATTCGGGTGCTAATCGATCATTTGTGTCTCTTACCCTTGGCAAGAAGTTTGATGTTGATCTAAGGGAACTGGATTTTCCTTTAGAGGTAGAGATCGCTGACAACTGCATTGTGATTGCTTCAAGGGTTCACCGTGATTGTGTATTGGAGATGTTTCAGGTCTGGTTTCCTATTGATCTCGTTCCTATTTCTCTGATAGGGGCGATAATCATTGTGGGCATATATTATTTGAGTCGGTTTGGGACTATGATTAACTGTGGCATCATCTAGTGCGAGTTCGAACCCCAAGTCGGTGAAAACTGATCATTTATGGTGAAGGAGCACGAGGCGGTCCAACCATTTGTTCAGATGCGAGAGCTAGGAGATACTTGCAACATTGTTCAGGGTTTTTGGCTTATATTATTGATACTCTGGACGAGGGCAGGAAGTCTATCGAGGATGTTCCTATTGTTCGAGATTTTTCTGACGTGTTTCCTGAGGATTTACTAGAAGTGCCTCCTGAGCGGCAAGTGGAGTTTCAAATTGACTTAGTTCCAGGTACGGCTCCGATAGCCAAGGTACCCTATCTTCTTTCACCTCCTGAGATGAAAGAGTTTTCCACACAACTTTAGGAAATGTTGGACATGAGGTTCATCATACCAGGTATTTCTCCTTGGGGAGCTCCCATTTTGTTTGTGAGGAGAGATGATGGATTCCATCGAAGATTTATTCAGGATTTCTCTAAGATCGTAGTTCCTCTGATGCGGTTGACAAAGAAGAATGTCGCTTTTCAGGGGGGGGTCTGAGCAGCAGGCGACATTTCAAACACTGAGACAAAAACTGTGTGAGGCGCTGATACTGACCCTTTCTGAGGGTGTGGATGATTGTGTGGTTTATTATGATGCGTTGATCATGGGTTTGGATGTAGTACTTATGTAGAGGTCCCATGTGATCCATACGCTTCGAGGCAGTTAAAGCCTCATAAAGCAAATTATTCTACTCATGATCTGGAATGGGGGTGGTTTTCTCCCTCAAGATTTGGTGACACTACTTGTGTGGGGTTCGATGTATCATCTACATGGACCATAAGATATTTTGGTATTTGATAGATTAGTTGAACCAAAGTATGAGGCATCACAGGTGGTTGTATGTGGTAAAGGATTATGATTATGGGATCTTATATCATCATAGTAGGCCAATGTAGTGGTTGATGCCTTGATCCGCAAGGCGACTAGTGCTCCTATCAGAGACCTATGCTTGAGGATGAGTATCATTTCACCGTTGTTGGATCTAATCAAAGAGACGCGGATTGAGGGATTAAAGGAAGAGAATCAGAAAAAGAAGAACATCAGGGGTCATTTTTCTATATTTTTCAGAGATAATCTAGGTTTGTTGACTAAGTGCGACAGTATGGGGTTCTTTTTTCTAGTGGGGTTGTAACGTCCCAAAAATAAGACCCGAAAATTTTCCATTTTTAGGTTAATAAAACAACAACCCAAAACATTGTTATAAAGCCAAGGTTATCAAATGTTTCAATACATCATCAATATCAGAGTAAATCACAAATATGTGGAAACGAGTGGTGCGTGCCCTACAATCATCCCGAGCTCTTCCCTTTAGAACCAGAAGTACTTGAAACATAAACTGAAAATCGTAAGTACAAAGCTTAGGGAGTTCCCCAAAATACCACATACCATACACAATAAACACATATAATGGGCCCCGCCCGGTATCGAGCCCCGCTCAGTATATAGATTTGTCAGTCATTGACCTCGCCCGTTATACATATAAAACATATAAACACATAACACATGTAATAATCACAAAGATACATAGGATACAAAATGGTCATCGGGCCTTGCCCGGTAAGCATACGAGCACATAACACATGAAAGAGTCACGAAGACATCTAGCATCCTAACATAACAAAACCATAGGCCAACATTGGTGCCTTCAACCCGCTAAACACAGTGAGGAAACTCACCTCATACTACTGAAACCCACGAATAAATCTCTGGCTGCAGATCCACTAAAATCCCACGCTGTCAATCACAAAATAACATCTATTTAATAAATGGATCCCAACTCACACTAAGAGTCCAAACTAGGGTAAAAGAACTTTGTACCCTTTTTCCAACTTGGCCCAAGGTCAAAGCCCAATCCAAAAGTATAAAAAGCCCAAAATAATCACCCGAGCCCAAATATGGCCCAATTTTCCAAATTAGGCCCAAACCCCTTTCATGGGCCTTTTACCACGGAGTCCAATAAAATATCAATGACCCAACAAGGGAATCGTGATGGCCCAAGACATCAAAAGCCCAACATAGCCCAATATCAAGAAGCCTACGAAACTGAAGCCCACTGCTGAGTACATGAGGCATACTCAGCTCATACGCTTAGTGTACTCCCTTCAGGACTAGTACACACAGCGTACCAGATGGGTACGCCCAGCGTACTCCCCTATTTACCATCCTCCCCCATTAATAACTTAATCAGTTAAGCCCTTGCTCCAAACCTCATATCTGATTCGTATGGACGACTTATCACGTAAAGTTGCCAACTTTATGTGCATGCATGGCTTAATGGGGCTTTAGAGCTCAAAAGAGATTAACAAATGAATTAACACATGCATGAGACCAAAACGACCATAAAGTTTGCACCTTTATGCTCAAGAAACCCTTAATGTGCCCAGATTTACAGGGATAAGCTCCAAAAACGTCCATAGCTCACAAAATCAACCCTAAAACGACGATAAACAAGCTAAAGAGTAGATCTATGAAATGGAATGACAAGCTTTGAAGTTTATACCTCAAAGCCACCAAAAGAAGGTGCAAAAGCTAAATCTCAAGGCTCTCCACCAAAAAATGAGTCTTCAAGTTTCTTCTTCTACCACTTCAAGATGCACAACACTCACAAAAAGCTTTACAAGAACTCAAAAGTACCACACAAAGGCTAAGGAATAGATTAGGGTTTTCTAGGGTATGGAGGCTGGTTAAACAAGGCAAAAAGAGTTTATCTTATTGTTTATATAGGGTACAAGCCCTAAAGTTAGGGTTTCTACACTGCATACGTACGCTAAGCGGACTCCACGTACGCCCAACGTACATGGATGAGCTCCGCAACCCGTATGCATGAGTACGCCCAACATACAAGGAATATGGCCAGTGTACTCCAACTTTCCCAAAGTTAGCAATTTAGCCCCCTACGGACAAATTCTGCAAACAATACACCCCTAAAGGGTCTAAACCGAAATGCACAATAAACCAAGCATTACAACTCTCCCCCCTTAAATTAGATTTCGTCCTCAAAATCATTCCTTACCATCCCAGGCATGCTAAACAGCCTGAGCAACATAACCACTACCCCGAGCATACAACAGCCTTCCCAAAGGCAACCGAACCCAACCCTAGCAGGGCTCTCCAAATCTGATGATGAACAAATCCATTCTCAACCTAAGTTAATTCCCTTGCAGGAAACCACTTCTACCCTACCCGAAATTTGAGATCCCAAATTAGTCTGACTCCCTAACAGACCGCCCATACTGAACCACCACCAGGTCAAATCCACTTTGAGTCTAGTCCATCAATCCACCACTCAATTTCTAGCAATAATTCCCAAGCCGGTCATAATAATCGTTTCCTTCTTGAGTCTCACGACTCAATGCATGGCCTCGAGCAAAACCCTCGAGACCTCGAAATCAACAAACTCATCAAGGTCTAAACCAATCAACACAAATTGCTATCGCCACTGGGGCTCAAAAAAATTAACAGGCCCATCATTATGCCTGAGCATCCATAACCAAAAGGTTAACCGATACAGGACCATTGCAATGAATCATGGTATCAAACCATGCTATATACCCCAACGAGCCCTTAGAACCCCCGAAATTTTCCTCGATTCGAGTATGGATCCTATTCTTCTAGTAGTACGGGTCCAATACTACATGTCACACATATCCATACTTTCCTCAAGAATCATCTTGGGTCCTCTAAGACCTATTCATAAAATACTCCCGAAACCTGCTCAACAGCGAAACAACCACACTAAAATACTCCCTAGGCTCTCCTAGGATTCCCTACCTCCCCTTCCATCAGCTGTTGAGGGGCTCTGATCAATTCCATCCAACCACTTCATGAATAAAATTACATGCAACAAAACTTAAATAATCTTTCGACTAAAGGACCCAACCCTACAACGGTTAGACTCAAACGAGAGCTACGCAATAGGGCTAAATCCTTCACCATAGGATTAATTAACCTCCGTTGCATGTAACTTAATTTATTCATTTGATAGTTAGCATCCATCAATGTGGGTCCCACAAAGCACAAAGCAAGCAACATTCGAGCAGCGGAGTCGAATGGCACTAAAACACAATAAAGTCATACAGATAATCATACGAAGTCCTCGATCTCTATCTCCCAACATCTCGGATACACCTTCGCCTTGCCCTTAGTCTCTTAAGAGTGGCTAATAATCCTCATGATGACCCGCCATATACTGCACCCAATCATGAAACTTCCACCAACCCTGTAGCACACGTGTATGCTAATCATACATAACACTGGATCCTATAGACGGTCGAATACTTGATTCTACCATAACCCCTTCATCAAACAAGAACACGAAATAAGGCTAAACCAAACATTCTCAGGCTATAGAATCTTATTTGTGTACAACTATGCTGCATACACTAAGAAACTACAGTAATGATGTCAATTTCATATAAGGAAGAACCTAAGATATCAGGCGTCATATAATCAGAAAATTCTATCATGCAATTCCTAAAGATCCCTAGCCTATCACTAGCATGTTGTTCAAATATATCACAATATCAAGTAACATTGTGGTAATTTGGGGTCTACTTATTGGCTTCGGTTGATTGTACACATCACATCCTCTTTTGGTTATTTTGAAAGCAACTTTGATTTTCTTTTTAAACCCTTACTTTGAAAATTATTTTTAAAACCCTTTCCTTAGTTTGAGACCAGATTCACATAAGTGTTCCTCCAATTCACTCAAAGCAAGGCTTTGATACCAACTTGTAACATCCATAAAAATCACAACAAATTTAAACCTTTCAAAACAACCCATTTACTAATAAAAGAGTTTACAAAATCAATGTTTCCAAAACATTCATTAAAATCAGAGTCTCCCATGATCCATTCAGTAGTAAAACCAAGGATGTGCACGGTCACGCCTTCGCCTTGCCACGATCCTCTGAAGAACCTGAAACCATAAACAAAACTTTAAGCACGAAGCTTAGTGAGTTCCCCCAAGGTACCAACTCACAACATATAACATATTCAAATAACAACATGTACCAGGTCTACAGCTAAAGATTGGATTACCCCTAATCCTACAGTATGAGTCTGGCTTGCCTATTGGGCCCACAACTCATATATGGGTTACCCCTGAGCCCACAGCATAAGTCTGGCTTGCTCTCAGGGCCCACAACATATGTCTGGCTTGCTCCCTGACCCAATTAGTCATTGATATTGCCATATTTATACCTATTTTTAGGCAATATTTAAGTACATTTTTATTAATAAGTTGATAATATGTTTAGAATAACGGTACTTATGACTTTAAATTGTTATTTCCAGTCAACTAAAAGGATTTTTGAAGAGAGGGACTAAAAGTGACAATATGTAGAACATGGGAGACTTGGAAGACAAGAGATGAATAAATCCACGAAAATTACTAAACCCACGACGTAGCAAAGTCATCCATGACGTGGCATGAGAATTCTAAAAGATAAAGATCGCGTTATGGAGGAATCCTTGCCCGGTACGGATAACTTGGAGCCCACGACGTGGCCTGGATAGCCACGACGTGGCACGAGATTTTGGAGGTTATTTAAGCATTCTTGATCATTACGAAGGAAAAAAACTTTTTTGGCGGAAGAAAGGAGTTCCAGAAGGCGATTTTGAACGAAAGAAAGGTTCTGGAAAAAGGTTTTCAACACCAAAAAGAGTAAAGGTCTATATTTTAGTTAATTAAGAACATGTTTTTTATTACTTCAATTTTTGTTAGTTTGTTAGTTGCTATGATGAGTAGCTGAATCTAGCTACTCTTGTTTAGCTAGATGAAGCTTCTAACTTGTGAATAGCTCAATTTTTATGGATTTATTTAGTTGGTAAAATTGCTTGTGTTTGATTTGTATAACCTAGCATGCTTATGTTTGTTTCTCTAATTGCTTGATTGCATATTCTGTGTAGCTTAGTGACCATTAACTACATGAACTTGTTTACCTAATGATTTAGTGAACATTGAATTGTTAGAGCTAGGATTGACCAATCTTAGTTAGTAATTAGAGTAAATAAGCTTAGTTGTGCTAGAGAATGCGTATTGTGACTATAATTGCGTTTTTATAACAAACCTTACATAGCATATTACATTCATAATTAGTTCTGTGTTTAATTGTGTGTGAACATACATGGTTTGACATGAATTAGTTAATTATTGGTAAAGTTAGAACTAAATTACTAATACAACTAAAACCAACTAGATGATCCATAAACATTAGCTAGCCATAAGAAAGAAGTGGATTCAAACTAGACAAGAGTATGTTTTTACTTATTGAATTTAATTTAAGTTCGTCTGATCTTGTAAAATCAGATAAAACCCCTTTTAAACTTGTTAATAATTAGGTTAATTTAATAGTAAGTAAACAAATTAGTAACACCGTTCCCTGTGATCAACACCCGACTTACCCAAACTATACTGTAATCTGACTAGGTACACTGCCTATAAGTGCATATTTAGTTTAAGTTTGTTAGGTTATAAATATTAAAATTAGTGGGTACTTTTGTGCACATCAAGTTTTTGGTGTCGTTGCTGGGGAACGACTTAGTTTTTAGCTGATTTATTTGCATTAAATTAATCGATCCTTCTTGTGGAGTAAAACCCACAAAAAGTTAATTTTTCAGCAAAGTTTAATTTTTCTTTTAGACACAGAGTCCACGACGTGGCCAGATACTTGCCACGACGTGGACATCTAGAACACTAGAATTTTAGTTGTTAGTTAGTTTTTCTATTTTAGTTCAGTTTTACCTTGTTTATTTAGTTTATTTGTAGGAGTTCATGACCAGAGGCTCAAACACACCCTTGGTGCTACCACTTGAAGATCCCGAGTCTGCAATTCACAAGAAAAAGACGCCCTTACAAGAATTCAAGTCAACTTTTTCAAGGAAGTCGGGAAAGAAGACAGGAGAGTCGAGTTCATCCGTGAGGCACAAGAGCAATTTTAAGCACTTGGATCAAACACCCGTCCAAACCGAGTCCGAATACGATACCGAGCCAGAATTTGAAGAACATATGAGCGAACCCGAGAACGAGCCAAGGAACGAGATGGCAGCAATTGAAGAGATGTCCATGGGAGCTTACAAGAAGCGGATCCGAGAAGATATAGGTCCCGGTTTAGTCCAACCCGCAATACCTGCCACTGCCACATTCGAGTTGAAGGGGCACATATTGACTGCACTGAAGGATATCCCATTTTTTGGGAAAGATCATGAGGATACTTTTAAGCATCTAGATGAAGTCAACGACATTGCGGATTACTTCAATGTCCCAAATGTCAACAGAAACACAATCTTGCTTAGGATGCTACCCATCACTTTCAAAGGAGCTGCTAAGGAGTGGTTAAAAGCACTTCCACTGGGTACAATTACCACTTGGGCTCAAATGCGTGAGCAATTCCTGGACCAGTTTTGCCCGCCATCCAAGATAGCCAAACTCAAGAAGGCAATAGCCAACTTTGAGCAACAGCCGGGGGAGTCATTATACGAAGCATAGGAGCGGTACAAGGGCTTGCTCAGAAATTGCCCTCAACATGATCTAAATGTGCAACAAGAGATGTCAATCTTCTATGATGGGGTCAACGTATGACGAGACAACTCCTTGACTCTCATGGACCGTTGACAAAGAAAAATCCAAGGGAGGTCAAGGAGCTGATTGAAGAATTCGCGAAGCACTCTCACGAATACCACAACCCAAGGCAAGATGGAATCAAAGGCGGTGGAGGGGCCCAAACTGAAGAAATAGCAGGTGTAATGGCCATGCTGAATAATTTGGATTGAAGGATTCCACAAATGGACCAGTCAATTCATTCCATAAGAGTGGGTTGCGAGAGATGTAGTGGTCCACACTTGACCAAGGACTGCAATTTAGACGAGTTTGGGAACAGAAAAGCTCAAGTGTGCTACTCGAGTGGGGATAAGCTTGATGAGGACTGGAGGAAACCAAAGAAGGAGTGGCTGCCATATGAAGAGTATAAGAAGCAAAAAGAAGAGAAGTATAGGCAAACAGGGCGAGGCTTCTATCAAAAAGAATAGCCACCGGCTGAGAAGAAATCCGATCTAGAGACCATATTGATGAAGTTTATGGAAGCTTCGGAAAAGAGACACGATGCCACTGATTCTACTATTATGGAACAACAAACTTTAATAAAGAATCAGCAAGCCTCCATCCATATCCTTGAAGTACAATTTGGTCAACTAGCCACTCTGGTTCATGAAAAATTGTCCCCGAAGAATCCCGAAGTAAAGACCCAATCTCATGTAATGGCCATCGATACTGAAGAAGAAGCAATCTCTGAGTTCCTGGAGGCATTGGAAGAAGAACCACAGTAGCCCGATCCAGAACAAAAGAAGCCAAAGTTCGAAAGAGAAAGGGTTGCTGAAACAGCTTCGCCACATTGTGGCACTCCTCTGGCCACGACGTGGCTCATATCTAATAAAAAAGTCTTTGAACTCATTCCAGTTTATCAGCCACCTTTGCCATTTCCATCCCGAGCTGCACTTAGTCTACTGGAGAAGGAGCATATAGAGTTTGTCAAGCATGTGAAGGGGATCCCGATTAATACTCCCTTTGTCAAGTCCTTATCCAAAATTCCCGAGCATCAGAAATTACTGCAATATTTAATAGACACTCGCAAGCAATTAAAGAAGCAGTCTAAGGTGGTTCTAAGTGAACAAATCTCAAAAGCCGTGTTGGGAGAGACACTAGAGAAGATGGGGGATCCTGGACGCCTCACTCTTCCGTGTGAGTCAAGCTGCTAGGATACATCAAGCAATAAGGCATTCTCGTTGATGTTCAGTTTCCAAGACGTGGGCTCCTTACGCCACGTCGTGGCGCTCATAGAATTTGAAGAATTAAAGCAGCCTGATGTTCGCGTTTTCATCTTATATCATGGCGTGGTACTCTTTGCCACAACGTGTATCCTTTCCTACATTCTTCTACTTACTAGCATCCACTTTGAAGAATTGAAGTTTCGAGTCATGTTCGTGGTTTATTTACATATTCGTCCAGTTCTACACCAACTTTCTATTTTTTGGAGGTCCATCTTCAGGATGCACATTTTCCACACTTTTGGAAGTGTTTACGCCACTATCCAAGGGGAGTTTGTTCCTTTTTCTCCCTTTTCTTTAATTTTGATTTATTTTATGCATACAATGAGGGCATTGTATGAAATAAGTGTGGGGTAGGGGTAGAAAAAGTAAATTGCTAGATAATGATAGAATTTGATAGTAAAAATTTAAAATTTGAAAATTGAGATAATTGAATCTAGTAATAATAATTTGATCTGATAGTTGCTAGTATTATGTGGGATGATCCGATAAAAGTTCAAATGTTTAGTTGAGCCAATACACGTTATAATGCATTTGTGGCCTCCCTTATTTTAGTGAAATCATGGAACAAAAACACAACCCCGCTTGGTTTGAGGGATGCAATATGTTTAGCAGCCTAAACCTGAATTGTATCCAGGAAAATTATTATCATTAACCAATAAAGGTTGAGTTTGAGCGCCTCTGCTTAAGCATGTAGGTTTTGAGTGAAAAAAGTGAGGTACATGTAAAAAGAAAAAAAAAGAGAGAATTGCAAGAAAAGTTTGAAGAATTTTGGAGCAAATGAAGTAAAGATCAAAATTCCAAGAAATTCAAAAAATTGAAGATACCAGAAATCAAATCAAATAAGGTGGTGAATTCAAAGAAATCAAAGATCAAATTATCAAGGAAGTGAAGAATTCCAAAAGAGTTCCATAGTGGTATCATAGATTGTAATTCTAGATTATGTATGCTTAGGTTGCTCAACTAAAAATACCTTGAGGATAAGGAGGTTTTCTGTGCATGGATTCGGAGGGTTGCATAAAATGAGCATTGTTCGGAAAAAGTGGGTGAGTGTTTATGAAGATTGTGAGTATTTAAAGTATGGGGGGGTACTTTAGGAAAATTTTAGACACAAATAAATGCGTTGAGGTCTTGGCATAATGGCTGAGCTGGAGTAGGATTGTTCTATGTGATGTTAGTAATTAAGGGTTAAGTTTAAATTTGCTTGAGGGCAAGCAAGGCCTAAGTGTGGGGTATTTTGATATTGCCATATTTATACCTATTTTTAGGCAATATTTAAGTACATTTTTATTAATAAGTTGATAATATGTTTAGAATAATGGTACTTATGACTTTAAATTGTTATTTTCAGTCAACTAAAAGGATTTTCGAAGAGAGGGACTAAAAGTGACAATATGTAGAACATGGGAGACTTGGAAGACAAGAGATGAATAAATCCACGAAAATTACTAAATCCACGACGTGGCGAAGTCAGCCACGATGTGGCATGAGAATTCTAGAAGATAAAGATCGCGTTATGGAGGAATCCTTGCCAGGTACGGATAACTTGGAGCCCACGACGTGGCCTGGATAACCACGACGTGGCGCGAGATTTTGGAGGTTATTTAAGCATTCTTGATCATTACGAAGGAAAAAACTTTTTGGTGGAAGAAAGGAGTTCTAGAAGGCGATTTTGAACGAAAGAAAGGTTCTGGAAAAAGGTTTTCAACACCAAAAAGAGTAAAAGTCTATATTTTAGTTAATTAAGAACATGTTTTTTATTACTTCAATTTGTGTTAGTTTGTTAGTTGCTATGATGAGCAGCTGAATCTAGCTACTCTTGTTTAGCTAGATGAAGCTTCTAACTTGTGAATACCTCACTTTTTATGGATTTATTTAGTTGGTAAAATTGCTTGTGTTTGATTTGTATAACCTAGCATGCTTATGTTTGTTTCTCTAATTGCTTGATTGCATGTTCTGTGTAGCTTAGTGACCATTAACTGCATGAACTTGTTTACCTAATGATTTAGTGAACATTGAATTGTTAGAGCTAGGATTGACCAATCTTAGTTAGTAATTAGAGTAAATAAGCTTAGTTGTGCTAGAGAACGCGTATTGTGACTATAATTGTGTTTTTATAACAAACCTTACATAGCATATTACATTCATAATTAGTTCTGTGTTTAATTGTGTGTGAACATACATGGTTTGACATGAATTAGTTAATTATTGGTAAATTTAGAACTAAATTACTAATACAACTAAAACCAACTAGATGATCCATAAACATTTGCTAGCCATAAGAAAGAAGTGGATTCAAACTAGACAAGAGTATGTTTTTACTTATCAAATTTAATTTAAGTTCGTCTGATCTTGTAAAATCAGATAAAACCCCTTTTAAATTTGTTAATAATTAGGTTAATTTAATAGTAAGTAAATAAATTAGTAACACCGTTCCTTGTGATCGACACCCGACTTACACAAACTATACTGTAATCTGACTAGGTACACTGCCTATAAGTGCATAGTTAGTTTAAGTTTGTTAGATTATAAATATTAAAATTAGTGGTTACTTTTGTGCACATTAGTCATCGAACTAGAATACCAATGTCCAGCCCTCGATATGAGTCTGGCATACCAACCGGTCCTCAGCTTGTTTCTGGAATGCTACTGAGCCCTCAGTATGAGTCTGGCATGCCCTTCCCAGCCCTCAGCTCATATATGGAATGCTCCAGGGTTTGTTGTGTATAGCACAAAACAGTACAACCTCAACCCAACAAAACATGTCAACATATAACAGATAAAAACATATACAGATAATCAGACAGGCAGGATCATAGGTAGTCCTACAGATCTACGAGACTAACATATCAGAAATTAGCATAATCATTCATATCTATTCCATATTCATCATATCAGTGTATAGCAGGATATCAATCCAACATGTCGGCCTTGGTGCCTTCAACCCGTAAGTATAGTGAGGAAAACTCTCCTTGATCTGCTGATAATCAAATAACTTCTAGGATCGTCGAACCGGATAACCTCGCACCAACTAACAATAAATATAATCTTAATAAATAATTAACTCGATAACCCAAAACCCTTAGGTCAAACTTGGTCAACCCTGGTCAAATTCAAAGTCAACGGTCAATGTTCAAAAGTTAATATTTCTTCCCAGCAGAACGCCCTGCATACCAAGAGAGTACGCCCAACGTACTCTGATGTTGACCAATAGTTGGGTGCTGACCGCGTAGGCGCAACGTACCACCAGGTATGCCCAACATACTCAGGTCAGTCCCACAACTCGATTAAGAGCTTATTCCATTAAGTTCTAACATCCAAAACTCATATTCATGCCCAAAATGATGTCCTATGTCATAAAGTTTCCAACTTTATGACTTTGCATGGCAATAAAGTGCTTAATGTCCAGAACCCTAAGTTCTTAACCCACTAAGATAGCACAAATCTTGTATGGAAGGGATAGAAGGGCCAATATCACATTTTTATAGTTCATAATAGCTTTATAATGGATAAAGTTTCCATCTTTATCCATTAGAATGGTCCCAACAAACAAGATCTAGTCTTTAAGTCTCAAAGGGACCCAAAAGTTCATCTTTTTTAACTTAATCCATTAAGTACTAGTCTTCAACTTTCAGATCTCAATTAAAATTATGTTTAGATGTATAAATTTCCAACTTTATCCATAACAAGGTCACAAACTTTCAAGATCTAAAGTTTATGCACTAAAATGATCAAAAGCTCATAACATCCAAAACTAGTTAGATCTAACAAATGCATCATCAAGATTCAAACTTTGTACCTCTAGAAGATAGATCAAGGTGAACAAAGTCCCGATCTACATGCTCCAAAGCAACCACACTTCTTCAAGAAGTTCCTTCTTTTCCAAGGTGCACCATACATACTCTAAAGCACTCAAAAACACCTTCTTTTAGCACACAAGGTTCAACTAGGGTTAGGGTTTTATGGATGGGGTATTGGAGGGGTGGAAGCTGAGAATGAAGTGGGTTTGGGGGAGTTAAGGAGCTTAAATAGGGCCCAAACCACAAAAATAGGGTTTGAGCACTGATTGTGCATGCCCAACATACTTATGGTACGCCCATCATACTCAGGGTGCCTTAGTACGCCCAACGTACTCAACACAACCCAAACCGACCAAACTTCAAACATGCATAATTTCTTCGTGTTAACTCTGATTTTAATGTTATTTATATCCATAGAAAGGTAAAAAGAATCTCTACACTTTTATCAACTCATCCTTGCCTTAAACCTTTCCGAGCAAAAATCAAAAATTCATAAAAGCCAAAACCCTGACCGAACTCCTGAATCATCCAAATTACATTACCTACACCCAAGTGGGTCTAAATCTCTTTTCCTCAAAGGCTCTAAGCATGATGATACTCGGTCTTCGGGTTACCACCCCCACATAGGAAAAAAAATTCGGAACAAGACGTTTCAAATTAAGTAAATCTCATAACAAATGTAAATGATTCCAAGATATAACATAATATATGAAATAATTAACATAGTACTAGAATGACGACTGAACATATATCTCACATATATAGAAATATCATGAGTATGTTTAAACAAGAATATAAGTTGCCATATTATAGACAAATTAGCTCTAATGTGTCATATCACCATTACGATGAGTTGGAATATATTAAAAAATAGGGAAAATGATTTACCAAGGTAATCATCTTTATCGCTTTTTTCACATTTGACAATTTAATTTGTTATATGTGTTCACATATTGTCATTGTCACCGACTATAGCAGGTCACAATGGTAACATGTAAACAAATCAACAAGTTAAATGGTTATATGTTTACGAAAAAAGAAAGTTGTCTAAATGTGAACAAAAAGAAAAGTTAATTACCCTGATAAGTCATTTTCCCAGCTTTTAATAACGAATTTATTTTTCATATTTGGTCATATTATTTTTTTCAAACGTTGTTTTTAAAATATCCATAATATTGATCAATTTTATACTTTACTTTTTAATTAATAAATATGTTTTTGTTTTGTGAAATATTTTATATAGTCTTTTATAATTTTTTTTCATTTGTTTTTAAGCATATACAATATTTTTAAAGTAAATAGTATCTAACAATAAAATTAAATAAATTAAATATGTAATAATAAGTAAGGATGGTATTTTAAACAAATTAAAAAAAATAGTACTTAGCAAATAAAAAAAATCAAAAAAATAATCTATATAATGTAAATGTTTTAAAATTATTCAAAGTTTTTAATACTTTTTAATTAGATGTTTATAAACTTTTAATTTTTTTAATACGACGTTTTAAACTAGCATTTAAATAAAGATATTTTAAATTGTTATAAAATTATTAAACCGTCATAGAAAATCTGTGAAATACTTTGAAAATGTTGCAAAAGAAAGTTTAAAAATAAATGTATGAAAGTTATAAAAAAAAATTGTATGAAAATGTAAAAAAAAAAAAAAAAAACAAGTTAAATACTTGTAAGAAAAATTTACATTTATAAAATATTTGGTTTAAAAACACTTATATTAAAATTATATGAAAGTATATAAAAAAGTTTAAAAAAAATATAAGTAAAGTTTAAAACGTTGTATTAGAAAAACCTATAAGAAAAAAATATCATGAAAATGTTATAAGAAATTATAAAAAGCTTACGAAATTTGTAAAAAAAATTGTTCACATTTAGACAACTTTCTTTTTTTGTCCACATTTGATCATTTAACTTGTTAAATGGTCAAATGTGTACAAAAAAATGAAGTTACCTAAACGTGAACAAGACGAAAAAGTAATTACCCTCGCAAGTCATGTTTCCTATAAAATATTGTAAAATGTACAAAGGTATAAACTGACTTTGCCTAATACACACATGTCTGATATGAAATACAATAAAGTACAAAAGACGACTATCGAACTTGTAAAAATAACCGTTGGCATTAAAATATGTTCCTGATTGAAGAGTTGTTGATAAAATATAGTGTTGATTAGAGGTCTATTGATTATATATGCTAATCGGCGGACTATGTTTGATCATGATAGGTAGCTAGTTAGAGTTGGCCAATATCCTAAGAAACAACAAAACAGAGAAGGATAGAACAGTAAAGTTGGAGCAATTTTCAGAATGTATTTCCCAAATTGAAACTTACAATTTATAGACTATTAGTGCATAATGGAAACTAAAAACAAGGAAGCAGACAACAGTAACAATAGTGGGTTCCTAAAGAAAACCATGGTTCCAACTGCAAATTGCTTGTCGGTCCTATGACTATTGGCAAGATCCGTCATTCTTTTTTAGCACGTTTTAAGTTATCTTTTATAATGGACCATAGTCGATTGTGCTCTATAAGGGTGGCATCTATTGATGCTGTGGTAGAACTGCCCGGTTGGTATCGATTGATGTCCGGGATAGGTAGACAATATAGCGCTTGGAACGAAGCTATATTGATGGCTGAGTGATGGGTTGTGTAGTACTAGAATCCATCTAGGTATAAGAGTTTACTCCAAGATTGTGGTTTAGAGCCAACAAAGCAACGAAGATAAGTTTGCAAACAGCGATGGACAACCTCCGTTTGAACATCGGACTATGGGTGGTAGGAGGTGGAATAGCGGAAGAGCTATAAAATAAGTAAACTTTGAAAATCGATCTACAACTCCCCATATTATTTATTTTCCATAAGAGGAACGCAAGTGGGTGATGAAATCCATAGAAATATCACTCCAAACTTGTGCTAGAACCGAAACGGGTTGGAGTAATCTATAGGGTTTATGAGTCGGGTATTTGGTTTGTTGGCATATCTCACAACATTTGATGAACTCCTTGACATCATCTCTAAGTTTGGGCCAACAAAAAGTGGAAGTGAGTCGACGTATATTAGGGTGAATACCTGAGTAACCTCCTATTGGTGATGAATGATATTCATATGGTATTTTGGAGCGAAGTGACTCAATTTCTGGAATGAAGAGGTGATGTTGTTGGTAGAGTAAGACGTCGCAAAAAACAATGACTTTGCTTGTGTTGGTTTGACCGGTTAAGTTTTGGACCAGTTGTTGACCAGGCTCGGTGTGGTAATATGTGCAAAGACCAGCTTTCCATGTGAGGTCAACTGTTGATAAGGCTAAGACAATTTCATCTTCTATTCTGCTCAGTGCATCAGCGACATCATTTTCCTTACCGGGTTTGTAAATGATTTCAAAGTCAAATCCAATTAATTTAGAAGCCCATTTGTACTGTTCAGGAGTTTGAACCACTTGTAAAAGGAGGTGCTTTAGGCTTTTTTGATCAGTAAATATTTGAAATCTCCTTCCTAATAGGTATTGGAACCATTTTCTTACTGCTTTAGTGATTTCAAAGAGCTTACGTACATATGTTGAAGCGACCTGCATACGTGGGCCCATTTTTTGTTGAATAATGATATGGGACGGTCATTCTGGGACAAAATTGCTCCTGGAGACATTTGACGCATCTGTAGGAACATCACAAATAACATCAAAGTTAGGAAGCGTGAGTATGGTTAAGGAGGACATCGTTGTCTTGTGATCAAGGAAGTTGACTGGCTTCGGTTAACCATTCAAAGTTCTTCTATTTGAGAAGGTCGGTTAAGGAGGATACGATATGGGCATAATCACGCATGGATCTTCTGTAATATCCGGTGAGTCTTAGGAATCATCGCAAGGCTGTGAATGATTTGGCTTGAGGCCAATCTTTTATAACTGCTACTTTCTCGGGATTAGCAACTACTCCGATAGAGGAGATGATGTGTCCTAGGTAGTCAATGGTGTGGGCCCTAAAGGTACACTTTGACCACTTTGCATGAAATTTGTGGTAAGCCAATGTTTCTAGTATATCCTACAAGTGTATATAATGTTTTTCTGCAGAAGAGCTGTAAACCAGAATGTCATAAAAAACTAAGACGTAGCAGCGTAGCACGGTTCGGAAGAGATCATTCATGGTGGCTTGAATGGTGGTTGGGGCATTGGTAAGCTTAAATGGCATTATGAGAAACTCGTAATGGCTATTAGTTGTTCGGAAGGCGGTTTTGTGTGTATCCGATGGAGCAACCTGTATTTGTTGATAACCTGCTCGGAGATCGATTTTTGAAAAAATCGAACCTCCATGTAATTCATCCAGTAGCTCATCCACCGTAGGGATTAGAAAACAAAATTTAATGGTGATGACATTGAGGACCCTGTAATCGACACAAAAGCGCCAAGTCCCGTCTTTTTTCTTGACAAGTAATACCGGGGAGGAGTATGGACTATGGCTCGGTTTTATAATACCACTTGAAAACATTTCTAAGATTAGGTTTGTCATCACTTGTTTATGGTAATGGGGTATCTGTAAGGCTTAACATTGACCGGATTGGTAGAAGTTTCAGTGGGAATATGGTGGTCTTGGGAACAATTGGGTGGTAAGGTTTTGGGTGTGTCCAAGACAACTTCATATTGGAGTAACAGGTGGTCGATAATAGGGTCTGGGTGTGGGAGGATTGAAGGTGGGTTTGGTGCCGGTGATGGTTCAAAATTTAAATAAAGAGTATGTAGGGATGCGACACTCTCCTGGTGAATTAGGGATTTTAGGTTAGAAGATGAGACATGTGTAGATTTAGGTTTACCTTTGAGTGTGATTGTTGTGGGCCCTTTGTAAAATGTCTTATGGGGTATGGAAAAATCGGCCAAAATTGGGCCCAAACTACTAACCCAAGCGACGCCCAAAATTAGGTATGCTCCCTCCACAGGAAGTATAAAAATGTGATGGAAAAGGGTGTTGTAGCAACGTGAACGACAAGGTTGGGGCAAAGCCCATTACGTTGAATGTTGTCGCTGTTTCCCACCATTACAAAAAATTCTGTGATCGGTTCATGTGAGAGCTGAAAGAGAGAAACGAGTCGCGGTTGAATAATATTATGTGTACTCCCACAGTTAATGAGAATGCTTACCGGATGTTTGTTAATGTGACATGAGATACGGAGATCTTGAGGTGAGGGTAACCCAAAGTAGGAGGCTATAGATAGTGCAAAGACTTGGTGTTGATCTATCGGTGGCGGTGTATCATCATCGAGGACTAGCGGATCACTGGTGTAGTTGGTTTCACTCTCATTATCAGCAATGAGAAGAAACTGTGGCGAATTGCACTTGTAACCGGGGGCATACTTCTCCAGGAAATGGAAACACAACCCTTCGGCCCTGCATTTTTGTAAGGTGTCTGTGGATAGCCGTGTGAAGGGTGGTGATGGTTTGGGGGTGGGCAAGAGACCGATTATGGTTTGTGGAGCTGGTGTGGTGGGTATAAAGGCGGTAGAGGTTTTAGCGTTGGTGGAGGGGTTTTGGTATGTGGAGTAAGGTCGAGTTGGTGTGAAACGGGTTTTAGATAAGGATAATTTATCTTCCATTAGTTTAGTTAATCTTTAAGCTTGATGTAACGACGTAGGCTGACGCATTGCTAACTCGTTTTGGATTTCGGAGCGAAGACCCAATAAGAAGCAAATGAGAAGTGCTTCATTGTTTAACCCGGTAAAACAATTACTGATCTTCTCAAATTCTGCATGGTACGCCGCAACTGTGGAGTTTGGTTATTTGCCAAGTATTTGTACCAACTTAGTGCTTCTCCCGTGAAATAAAAGACTGATAATGTAATTCGTTGTCCAGGGGAAATAATGTAATATTGGAAATAGTTATTTGCTTGAAATAGTCGATCCAATGGGCCGAAACCTGTCACACCCCAAAACCGGAACGGCGGAAACGTTCTGGGGTGGATGACGTCATATCAAGTATCACAACATATGCATATAGTAATCAAAGTACAACAAAACATTGCATTAATAGTAATAATTTTACAAGGTTTACATTACAATGTATCAAAGTACACAAAAAAAATTATAATAAGTACAGTAAGGTACTAAGCCGTCTTCATCAACAGCTCCGGGGTGTACCAGTCTAATGCTAACCTGAGAATACAAGTTATTTGAAAAGCGAGTATCAGCATTTTTACAAATGCTGGTGAGTTCATAAGCATTTAGTGACATTTCATTCAAATAGCTTTATAAAGTAATAGTTTAAGTGTTTACTGTGTATTAGAGTTCTTTCCAGAAAATCCTATATTTTCTTTAATAAAGCAGCCTTCTACCAAGACTGGTTAGTGTTCAGTGGTAAAAAGTAGTTTTCCCTTAATTGCTACCATTATCAAAATACTGAATTTGATTATTAAAGAAAGCAAGAGACGTCAGGGAAATAACATATGCCTCAGCAGTGAGGACTGCTGACTAAGGCAAGGAATCATAGACTCCAGGAAAGTATCGAATGAACGACACGCATGGTTCAGTCTAACAAATAGAGACAGACCCCAGACAGTATCAAATGAAAGATATGTCTTGTAAGGTCAAAACAGTGAATACAGACCCCAGACAGTATCGAATGAAAGATACGTCTTGTAAGGTCAAAACAGTGAATACAGACCCCAGACAGTATCAAATGAAAGATACGTCTTGTAAGGTCAAAACAGTGTGACTCTGAAAAAGTGTTACCAGCATACAGTGTAAATTGCCGGTGTGATACCGTTAACTTAAGGCCAATGAATTATAAGGTAACCCGGGATACTCGTAACCATACTGACTAGAGTACCAAACGCCCTACAAGCGTCTAAAATATGACATTTGTCACCCGTTGGCTTGGTAGGCCGGGACCGTAGCTAGCAGTTTGGGTGCGGGGTTGTCAATCCCGTATAGATCTATACACACAATGTCCGCTCTCCCTACAGGAGATTCTGGTTACCAACTAGACGACGGAGAAGGCCGTGTCCTGAAGATGCATCCCAAATAGTGGGTAGAGACTTCCAAATAGTGGGTTTCTAACGTAAGTGCTGAACTAGAGGTAGAGACTCATAACTGAACTGACTGAAGTAAACCCATATGTCTATGCTTGTGTACATAATATATAACTAATGAATCAAACAACCTTCGGATGGACATCCCATCCCAGCAGACCACATCTCAACGAAGAAAAGGAAATAGGGCGGACAAGCCTTCCTAAGTCCTTCAATCATTATTTATATGCATCTATACAAGCACATACATACATCTAACTACGCTTGAGTGTGTATCAAGTGGAATCACATCGTGAAGTATAAGTGTACAGTGTGGAATAACCGACTTGTGAAGTATAAGCGTAAAGTGAAATATCCGAGTCGTGAAGTATAAGCGTACAGTGGTACATCCGAGTCGTGAAGTATAAGCGTTCAGTGTGGGATAATCGAATCGTGAAGTATAAGTGTACCAAGTATAAGTGTATCACGAAGTGGAAACGACAACTGGTGAAGTAAAAGCGTCTATCAAGTATAAGAGGCTACAAGTATAAGCGACATAGAGACAATAACCGGTATAAGCGTATCACGAAGGAAATGCTTTATCAAGTAGGAGTTTTAAATAAGTAAAAGCGAAGCAGCAGTAACAAACAAGTAAAAGTGTACGTCGTAAAAGGGAACTTTGATGAAAACCTTGGGAAAAACCTTTATGTTCAGGGAAAATCACATTTGATATTCTTTGGTAAAATAAGTTTGAAAAACCTGTAAATCCTTTGAACCTTTATAAACCAGTTTAAAATGAATTTTAGATAAAACAGTATAAGTAAGAGTTGTGAAACAATTGAAATCCCTTTTGAAAACCATTTTAGTGTCCTACTCGGTTAAACAGTGTACTGTGTGGTAAAATCTTGTGCATGCGGGTTATCAATCACATGTGATTGATATGATAACTGGCATGTTTAACTTGTATTCCCCCCTATAAAACATGTAAAAACATTTAAAAGGTTCATTCATGGGTATGAACTCACCTGGTGTAAGTAGGTCCGACGAGGGTGCCGCTTGGGCGTTCGGTGCCATGTAGGGACTCGAACACACTCAATGACGTATTTAACATATGATAACATATGTTCACATACAATTAGTATATTTAATACTTATTAAACATGTATACGCACTCAAAGGAGCGGAAAACACTTTAGTTAAGTGTTTGGGGTGTCCCGGGTAGCGTCTAAGGGTGTGTATGGCTTAGGAATGGAGTTTACTCTCCGAGAGTAAACCCTTAATATGTAGTTTACGGCCCAGGGACTACTCACCATGAGTTTACGGCCGTAAACTCATGGTGAGGGTATCTAGTGTGTTTTAAGGCTCTATCTTGTTAGTGGATTTTTTCTAAGTCAAATCCAAAAGGCATGAGTGAGTTTAAGGTCTTTAAGGGCTTTATTAGGGAGTTTACGGCCCAGGGACAACTCCTAAGGAAGTTTACGGCCGTAAACTCTCATCCCTTGAGTTTTGTGAAGTATTAAGCCCTTATATCACTTCTAGCATTTTATGGTAATAGTCTAAGGCCATTTGGGGGACAAAAACCAACATTTTGGCTTGGTTTGGGGAGTTTATGGCCTTAACACATGTCTGGGCCATAAACTCCTTTTAATCCTCCAATTCCTTATGTTTAATTGATCTAAGCCCAAAAGGATAATCCCCTAATTTATGTATGAAGCCCTAGGGTGGTTTGGGAGTGTTTTTGGGGCTTTTTGACTAGTTTAAGAGGTGTTTACGGCCTTGGCATATGCCTGGGCCGTAAACTCTCTTTTAAGCCTCAAAATGATTGTTTTAAATGATCAAACACTCCTAGGCTAAATCCCTAATTTATTTCCAAGCCTTTAGGGACATTTTGGGGTCATTTTGGCCTTTATTTTGGGGTTTACGGCCTAAGGAGGAGCTTAGGCCGTAAACTCCATTCTAACAGCTTCTAAGTTCGAATTTTTAGCTATAAACACAAATCAATATGTTTAAAACAAGCTAGGGTAAGCGGACTTACGATTTGGAAGCGTTTGGTTGCGGATTTGGGGCGAAAATGGGTCTAGAGAGAGAGTATAGAGAGAGAGAGTGTGTTTAGGGAGTGTAAAAAGTCTCCAATGGACTCCACTCACCTTTATATAGGGGTTCGAGTCGGAGCTCAGTGGAATTCTACCCGATACTGCCGTCAGACGGGGCTTTTGGTCGCATCCGATTTAGTGGTCGTAATAATAAAAACTAACTTTTCCAAATAAATGGAAATGTGTGTTATGTGTTTTTATTTCCTTTTATCACGACTTAACGACATATTAAATATAAACCAATTAAATGTTTATTTAATTGACGACCTCTAATTAACGGAACTTTTATAAACTAGAATATTCCGTTAACGGTAACGGGGAAATGTAACGGGACAACTTGGGTTGTCACATCATCCCCCCGTTAGAGGGAATTTCATCCCAAAATTTAGGTCTAGGCAAGGAAGTAGGTATGAATGGCCAAGTAGAGGTAAGAGAGTACCTCCTGTACGGTTGTCCTCGCATTCCCAAATGAACTCTAGTCTGTGTTTGTCATTCCGACAGACCTTCACGTACGGGATGCGGATTCCGTCTCGTGTAGCTAATGGGTTCCAACTGGTGTATCTACAAGGTTAGGGATCTCAATGGATTCTATCAAGATGAGTGAGGCGCGAAGAGTGATGTCGGGAGATCACATATCAAGCCTAAGAAGTGGATCGATCGGGTGTGGATCTTGTGGTATATCCGAAAGAAGTAGCGGCCTGAAAAGGGTTGGACCAAGTCTCCATGAGAATTCTCAGATGGTCCTAAGCTCTCAGAATGGTAGAGATTTTCAGTACTTAGAACATAGTGTACTTCTATGGAAAGATCATCACTGGCGTGATCACCATTCCGAAGTTCCTAACGTTCTCATTCGTACTGTGTGTGTAGTCCTGCAGGTTGGTTCTTAGGGAGCTCGGGTGGTCTTATGGTTTCGTGTTTCCTGTCAACTGGTTGATAGAGACTTTCTAGGTCGTCGAGTGGGTTGTGTGACTATGGTTATTCGTTTTCTATAGAGTGTCTATCTTAAGCTTGTGCAAAATGAATCTGTACTAAGGGATCTTGAGATACGGAAACCCTGTAGGTCGGGGAGATAGGGTTTCACCAGACGAGCGTTGGACTATCTCAGGAGGTGGTTCTACTATCTCTGCGTGAGATGGTATTCGTGGAACACCTAATAGTCCAAGGATTCTCCAAGATTTTGGTTTATTCTAGTGCGGAAAGCGCATGTTCCTGCATAACCCTTCGACTAACACCAAGGCTGGTGTCAAGTCTATAATCTCTTCGGGATATGGGTCATGAGGCTTAATGCAACTACTTTCGTACATGACCAAGTATTCTTGGCTGCGAAGGCTATCCTGTGGTTCTCGGTATCCTAGTGTTCACTCCGGAGAATGTAGTCTATCATCTACAGGGCGACGATGACTTCCTCCATGCGAGAGGGTGGAGGATGATAGGCACTGTTTGTCTATAATAGGGTGGACGAAGTGCTTGAGTAGTGTGAGCGTCTACTCCAACTACTCTTCCGAAGGTTCTGAGTTTCCTCGGTCTAGGTCAAATCTAGTGAGTATAGGGTCTCATCACTCGGGACTTTACTAGCTCAACCCGCAGTGATTTTCTTGACTCCGGCTCCTATGTTATGGAATAGGGTGAAAGTGTTTTGCGAAGAGGTTCGTGGTAGAGCTCATGCTTAGCCTAACCACTAACACTTGGTGTACGCAGGCAGTATACAATTGAGGTCGGCAGGATGTTCAGCTGTGCGACTCTACCCCAAACCCACAACCCAACGAGGAACAGGGAGTAGGGAGGAAACACACACCTTAAATCTTTTTGATCTCAATTATATGCCACCTTTATGCATATGCCGAGTTATAGTGGTTTGTCTCACGAGTTCTGTTCTCTAGGTTCACGAACCGGATAGGCGAGGTGCGAAGGGTCTCCCGGGGGAATCTACGGAGTATGCTTCGGTTGGTTGTCGTCTACTGGAGTTTCTACAGTGTCCTTCGCTTCGGTGTTCATCTGACTACGAGGGGTCGGTCGACAACGCGTGGTACCCTCTCTTGGGTACTTCGGAAGGTTTGAGATAAGAGAGACGATTGATGGATCACATTAGGTTTGATTATTTGTGTTAGGTTTAGGTTCGGGAGAACCTTTATTTGCCGACATGGCTATGGAGAAAGTTCTTTTTACACAACACTAAGAATGTACACATGGCTGCATGAAGTCGAACCATGATCAATAGGGTCGTCGAAGTTGGCACACTCCGACATGATATAAAGTGAGGGTCGATAGAGTCATGCGCCGAACAGGCACACAAGTTCTAGGCGTCTCGAGTTTCGTCCTATGTATCACTACCGCGGATACTTGGACCGATAGAGTCGACGCGGAACTATATAGGGTCCTAAGTGTTTCCGAATAGAGTACCTTTTCATGAATGGATTCTCACGAGGCGTTTCTATAATTGCCTCACATATACTAGTCATGTATATTTAAGGTGGGGAGGACTGTTGACTGAGCGACCCCGCCCTAAATCCACAACCAAACGAGGAACAGGAAATGAGGCGGCATTCGCTCACTCTAGGTCTATCCATCTTAAATATACATGGCCGTAATGTATATGTTTAGCCATTATAGTTTTACCTGATGAATTTTTAAATCTTATAACAATGCTGCGACTTTCGCCTTACTGGGAAGAATTTACATTTTGAATTAATCTTTTATTGTTTTCAGTTTAGTTATCCGAGATTGAGAGACGTACCAAAATCTACTAAGTTCTTGATGCTTCTCCCTAAGCATTAGAGTCAGACTCCTCCTGTGTCCTTGTCTTTCCTTTGGTTGGGAAGTCCTTCTTGAAATGTCCCATTTCACCACATAGGTGACAAACGGGATTGACCGCCGCATTAGTGATAGATGCACTACGCTCCACCGGAGTTCTGCATACACGAGCAGTATGCCCCTTCATGTTGCACCTAGCACATAAGAGTTCCCGGCAAACACCATGATGATGGTAGCTGCACTTGCTGCAGTGGGGAAGGTCCCCTAGGTATGGTCTTCTTGAGGTCGGGAGGGAAGGATTGACAGGGGTATAGACTGCCTCAGCTCGTCGCCTTTCAGAAGGTCCTTGAGCCGAGGTACTTCCCTCCTCAATCTTGAGTTTTCTCTTTAGTGGGTTCAGTGGAGGTTCTTGGGTGGATGAGTATGGAAGTGTTGGTTGCTGCTGTCCATTGCCAGGATCGTAACTCCCGGCAGGTCCCTTGCTAACATTGGCGGTGTTAGCATTCAGGTGAGACATGACAGCTGCTACGGCTGCTGAGATTGCAACTTGGAACGTAGCTTCATCGAATAAGAGTGTAGGTTTCTTGCTTGAGGACTGGTTACACTTCTTCGGTGGCGTGGTTTTGCCTACACGGAAAGGAATACAAGATGATGAGAGACGATGGCTAGCCTGGACACATCTGTCCTGACTGTATTAGGCATAACTTTTCCCGTGCCTTCGGTACTGGTTGTCTGAGTGTCGACCTACATCCCTATGATGTAGTCCTGGTAATCAAGGTAGGTGTATGAATATCGGAAAAAGGCTATATGATGCGAGTCGTTCCTACTAAGTTACCTTTATACTGGGAAAGGTTTCACTCTCCGGCCTGGAGAGATTTGAGAACGGTTCGGAACAAAACTACGGAAAGAGAGGCTCATGAAAGCTCATGGCTAAACACTCTCAATAAAGGTGCGGGGATCCGCTCTAATCGTGTATCTGGCAACGGGAAACGACGATTTACCTAACACATAGCGTGAGTAGTGTAACCACTAACTCACTAAATTGTATTATTTTATGGGTGTATTAGCGTGACGAACACGAGGAAAAGACAATTCCCGGGTTCCATGTACTGGCTCCCTCGGTCTGCCTCGTATCTTTGACTGGAATCGACATTGGTTTCCTTCGGGTAGTTTCCTAGGGTTCTTTTCTCGTATGGACATATTGAATCTCTACTTTGCCTTGCTTCCGAATTCTGACTATGGGTGTCATCACCTCATAAAGGGCGACTGGGAATCTCAGAAGTTTAGGCAAATTTCGCACCGATGTCCCTAGAAGAATATGGGCACTTGGTGCATTCAATAGTCTCGACCCGATTCATTTATTTCCGAACAGGAAATCTTCTCAATGAACCTCTTCTGGGTGGGAATCAACTCTTCTGTCAAGCACTGAAGTGGATAGGGTTGTCTACAGGGTTCGCGCGAGAATGGAAATGTCTAAAGAATCCTAAGAGATTATTAACATTTCACTGGATGATCCATATCGAGTCCTGCTACGATTACACACGGTATACAAATCATATATAACTTAGATCCGATAGGCCTTCGGATATGTGATACTACTCTAGAGCCACATCCCAACGAGGAAAAGGAAATAGAGTGAAACCACACATTCTTAGCCTATGGGATCCTTATTATATATAACCTTGGGAGTATACCCTCTGTAGTTGTAGGTATATCAATAAGGATCTTTTTAGTTCTTCACACAAGGTTGGTTATGGATTCTAAAATACCCCTATGGTATTTTAATTCTTGTTTGTTTCTTATCTTTTGAGTTTCATTCTGGGATTAGTGTGAATCTTTTAGTGTCCTAAAATACTCCTATAGTATTTTAGCTTTATGTTTGGCTCTAGCAATCCTAGTTGGTAAGTTTTAGACCTGTTGTACACCACTATCACTCCCAAGCACATGTTCATCGCATCTCGGATAAATGTAGTTGATCAGGTTACATTTATCCCAGCTTACGATTACATAACTGCCCAGGTTTGTCGGTAATGCTCAACATCCGAAGACTTTTATTATTGTTCTTCTTGTGATACTTTTGTTCGAGTGTTTAGATTCTGGATGTTATTATACTTTGGTAAAATATGGTTATATTTTAAAGTATAATTCTTGGTCAGAGTGTTTTATCCCTTTGTGTTTATAGGTTGTATATCTTTTATGAATTGATATACTTAGCTCACTATAAACAATGCTCTGATACCAATCTGTCACACCCCAAAACCGGAACGGCGGAAACGTTCTGGGGTGGATGACGTCATATCAAGTATCACAACACATGCATATAGTAATCAAAGTACAACAAAACATTGCATTAATAGTAATAATTTTACAAGGTTTACATTACAATGTATCAAAGTACACAAAAAAAATTATAATAAGTACAGTAAGGTACTAAGCCGTCTTCATCAACAGCTTCGGGGGTGTACCAGTCTAATGCTAACCTGAGAATACAAGTTATTTGAAAAGCGAGTATCAGCATTTTTACAAATGCTGGTGCGTTCATAAGCATTTAGTGACATTTCATTCAAATAGCTTTATAAAGTAATAGTTTAAGTGTTTACTGTGTATTAGAGTTCTTTCCAGAAAATCCTATATTTTCTTTAATAAAGCAGCCTTCTACCAAGACTGGTTAGTGTTCAGTGGTAAAAAGTAGTTTTCCCTTAATTGCTACCATTATCAAAATACTGAATTTGATTATTAAAGAAAGCAAGAGACGTCAGGGAAATAACATATGCCTTAGCAGTGAGGACTGCTGACTAAGGCAAGGAATCATAGACTCCAGGAAAGTATCGAATGAACGACACGCATGGTTCAGTCTAACAAATAGAGACAGACCCCAGACAGTATCAAATGAAAGATACGTCTTGTAAGGTCAAAACAGTGAATACAAACCCCAGACAGTATCGAATGAAAGATACGTCTTGTAAGGTCAAAACAGTGAATACAGACCCCAGACAGTATCAAATGAAAGATACGTCTTGTAAGGTCAAAACAGTGTGACTCTGAAAAAGTGTTACCAGCATACAGTGTAAATTGCCGGTGTGATACCGTTACCTTATGGCCAATGAATTATAAGGTAACCCGGGATACTCGTAACCATACTGACTAGAGTACCAAACGCCCTACAAGCGTCTAAAATATGACATTTGTCACCCGTTGGCTTGGTAGGCCGAGACTGTAGCTAGCAGTCTGGGTGCGGGGTTGTCAATCCCGTATAGATCTATACACACAATGTCCGCTCTCCCTACAGGAGATTCTGGTTACCAACTAGACGACGGAGAAGGCCGTGTCCTGAAGATGCATCCCAAATAGTGGGTAGAGACTTCCAAATAGTGGGTTTCTAACGTAAGTGCTGAACTAGAGGTAGAGACTCATAACTGAACTGACTGAAGTAAACCCATATGTCTATGCTTGTGTACATAATATATAACTAATGAATCAAACAACCTTCGGATGGACATCCGATCCCACCAGACCACATCTCAACGAAGAAAAGGAAATAGGGCGGACAAGCCTTCCTAAGTCCTTCAATCATTATTTATATGCATCTATACAAGCACATACATACATCTAACTACGCTTGAGTGTGTATCAAGTGGAATCACATCGTGAAGTATAAGTGTACAGTGTGGAATAACCGACTTGTGAAGTATAAGCGTAAAGTGAAATATCCGAGTCGTGAAGTATAAGCGTACAGTGGTACATCCGAGTCGTGAAGTATAAGCGTTCAGTGTGGGATAATCGAATCGTGAAGTATAAGTGTACCAAGTATAAGTGTATCACGAAGTGGAAACGACAACTGGTGAAGTAAAAGCGTCTATCAAGTATAAGAGGCTACAAGTATAAGCGACATAGAGACAATAACCGGTATAAGCGTATCACGAAGGAAATGCTTTATCAAGTAGGAGTTTTAAATAAGTAAAAGCGAAGCAGCAGTAACAAACAAGTAAAAGTGTACGTCGTAAAAGGGAACTTTGATGAAAACCTTGGGAAAAACCTTTATGTTCAGGGAAAATCACATTTGATATTCTTTGGTAAAATAAGTTTGAAAAACCTGTAAATCCTTTGAACCTTTATAAACCAGTTTAAAATGAATTTTAGATAAAACAGTATAAGTAAGAGTTGTGAAACAATTGAAATCCCTTTTGAAAACCATTTTAGTGTCCTACTCGGTTAAACAGTGTACTGTGTGGTAAAATCTTGTGCATGCGGGTTATCAATCACATGTGATTGATATGATAACTGGCATGTTTAACTTGTATTCCCCCCTATAAAACATGTAAAAACATTTAAAAGGTTCATTCATGGGTATGAACTCACCTGGTGTAAGTAGGTCCGACGAGGGTGCCGCTTGGGCGTTCGGTGCCATGTAGGGACTCGAACACACTCAATGACGTATTTAACATATGATAACATATGTTCACATACAATTAGTATATTTAATACTTATTAAACATGTATACGCACTCAAAGGAGCGGAAAACACTTTAGTTAAGTGTTTGGGGTGTCCCGGGTAGCGTCTAAGGGTGTGTATGGCTTAGGAATGGAGTTTACTCTCCGAGAGTAAACCCTTAATATGTAGTTTACGGCCCAGGGACTACTCACCATGAGTTTACGGCCGTAAACTCATGGTGAGGGTATCTAGTGTGTTTTAAGGCTCTATCTTGTTAGTGGATTTTTTCTAAGTCAAATCCAAAAGGCATGAGTGAGTTTAAGGTCTTTAAGGGCTTTATTAGGGAGTTTACGGCCCAGGGACAACTCCTAAGGAAGTTTACGGCCGTAAACTCTCATCCCTTGAGTTTTGTGAAGTATTAAGCCCTTATATCACTTCTAGCATTTTATGGTAATAGTCTAAGGCCATTTGGGGGACAAAAACCAACATTTTGGCTTGGTTTGGGGAGTTTATGGCCTTAACACATGTCTGGGCCATAAACTCCTTTTAATCCTCCAATTCCTTATGTTTAATTGATCTAAGCCCAAAAGGATAAGCCCCTAATTTATGTATGAAGCCCTAGGGTGGTTTGGGAGTGTTTTTGGGGGCTTTTTGACTTGTTTAAGAGGTGTTTACGGCCTTGGCATATGCCTGGGCCGTAAACTCTCTTTTAAGCCTCAAAATGATTGTTTTAATTGATCAAACACTCCTAGACTAAATCCCTAATTTATTTCCAAGCCTTTAGGGACATTTTGGGGTCATTTTGGCCTTTATTTTGGGGTTTACGGCCTAAGGAGGAACTTAGGCCGTAAACTCCATTCTAACAGCTTCTAAGTTCGAATTTTTAGATATAAACACAAATCAATATGTTTAAAACAAGCTAGGGTAAACGGACTTACGATTTGGAAGCGTTTGGTTGCGGATTTGGGGCGAAAACGGGTCTAGAGAGAGAGAGAGAGTATATAGAGAGTGTAAAAAGTGTCCAATGGACTCCACTCACCTTTATATAGGGGTTCGAGTCGGGGCTCAGTGGAATTCTACCCGATACTGCCGTCAGACGGGGCTTTTGGTCGCATCCGATTTAGTGGTCGTAATATTAAAAACTAACTTTTCCAAATAAATGGAAATGTGTGTTTTGTGTTTTTATTTCCTTTTATCACGACTTAACGGCATATTAAATATAAACCAATGAAATGTTTATTTAATTGACGACCTCTAATTAACGGAACTTTTATAAACTAGAATATTCCGTTAACGGTAACGGGAAAATGTAACGGGACAACTTGGGTTGTCACAAAACCGTTAAAGAAGTGAAGAAGCATTTTGAGTGGGCGAGGTTGTTGGTGTGGCGATGGTGGTGGGGGTCCATGATTGATATGGTTGGTTGTGAGAAGGGCGATTAAGTTATTGACAGCTTCTGTTTGGTTTGTCATGTTGGTGGCTTGGGTGGTGAATTGGTTGGCAATGGTATCAAGGTGATTAGTGGTGATTGTGGACAAGTGAATAAGGGGTTGGAGTTGATCCATGTACAGTGGTTGGTTCACCAATAGGAGCTTCTTGTTTAGGAGGCATAGTAAGAAGATGAAAGCACCAATTGATAGGTAGCCAGTTAGAGTTGGCCAATCTCCCAAGAAACAACAAAGAATGATAGAATAGTAAAGCTCGAACAATTTTCTGAATATATTTCCCAAATTGAAACTTATAGTTTATAAACGCCTAGTGCATAACGGAAACTAAAAACAAGGAAGTAGAAAAAAACAATAATGAGTTCCTAAAGAAAAGTAACATCCTTTGACTAGCAGTTGTATGACCAGGTCTTATTCCTTCATTAGGTATCCGACCCATGTATTATATGAGTTTATTTAAAAAAAATATATATAAAATTCCAAACATTTGAGAAGTTTAAATTTATAAGAAAAATGAGAAAATGGTAAATTATAAAAATTAAAGTTTTTTTTTTCTCTAAATTTAAACAAATAATTTAGATAAATAAATAAAGAAATTAATAAAGTTTTAATTTAGTAATTTTGAAATTAAAAGGAAAGTTCATTAAGAAAATTAATATGCATTTATTATTGCATTTAAATATTATGTACAGAAAAACCATAAAACGACATGTGGAATAAAATTTAATTTAAAATAAATTGAATGTGAATATAACAAGTTAAAAAAAACATTTATTTATTTAAGTAGATTATTTATCACACTAGATGTGATTACTTAATCCAAATAACAAGCAGGCTTCCTCTTTTCTCTTATGGGCCGGCCTTTCTTTTCCATAACTGGATTTCATGTTGGTGGGCTGGTGTAACTGGGCTCATGAAGTGTATCAGATCACTTCTTCGGAGTATCAACAATAGTCACTTCCAATCTTATCCATTTGTGTTTGTGTGGTGATAAACAACGAAGACGGCAAGGCAATACTGCCAATACACAATGGTTTAGTGGTGAAAGGCGATGGCCGATGGGGGGTTTTCAATGGTTTCAAGCAGAGACGTGGAGCGATGGTCGGTGTGAAGGCCGATGGAGGTATTGTTGGCGTGAACAATTAACATCAGTCGTAAAAGAATAAGAGGCGTGACTTTTAAGAATAAAATTTGTTTTTCTATCTTATGGGAAATTGGTCGTCAAATAGACTTTAATTTCTCTACTCTTTCAAAAACAAACAGTTTATTTTTTCTTTTGTCACAATACATGCATGACCGCATACGAAAATGCTGAATAATACCACTTTCAAAAAAAAAAAATAATAACTTTAACGACACAAAATTTGCAAAAAAGAAAAGAAAATATAAACTTAGTAAGGTCCACAAATTTGTAGCAACCCCGCCGCAAAATATGTGGTTATTTTGAGGCATGAAAAAAAAAAAAGAAATTAGGTGACCAGTATAACTACATTTATCGTGTCTTCCTAATTAATCGTGTCAAATATTGGCAATTACTTGTCCATTTGTCTAGATTTATGTATTTTGTGATTTTGATTATAGTTTTACTTTTTTCTTCTATTTTGAGAGTTTTTAAGTTAAGATGTAAGTTCGTTGTTACTAATATGGCTCTACTTCTCACATGTCTATTCATATACGTACCAACTATAAATCTTGTCGAGTGAGTCACTTGTACTTGAGACTATTTTGATTTTTGGCACAACTCCATTATAACAGATTTCTGTTTGCTGCTCGACATTTGTATATAAGGATTTATATATGTATCCAAATGGACGGGTAACAAAATTTCGTACATGTCCAGGTGGTAATTGTGATCTCGACAGCTCAAACTTATTTCCACGTCAGCACATTACGTGCCAAACAGTTAACACATCACATGGTCCACATCAGTAGTAATATAGTGCAAATCATGCACGTAAATTTCGATTTGTGTTGCAACACTCGAAAAGCGTCAAATGCACTTTTCTTTTCACATTGAATCACAGCTGTACACGTGGCACCTGCCGCCGGTTCCTTATATGCCACTTGGTGCAATCATGGATCCTAAATTGACAATAGCTCGGATGTGTTCATATTTAGTTATATGATATGATATTTATCCAAATTTAAAACCTTATAAATAATATAATTGTAATAAAATTACAATACTTGAACTGATGAAGTTATTAATCACAAGGTAAATGTATCCTATTTCGTTATTTTTAAGAACATTTTAAACATTATCATGAGATATATTTAAATTGTATGATACCATAGAGTATTTTAAACATTATCGTTTAAAAGTGATTTATTATTTTAATGGCACTTTTAAAGAAACTACCAAATACCAATATGTTTTTATTGATAAAATATCAACTTAACCAACGGCATGTCAAATTTCTAAATAATGTTGCTAGCTATTAACATCACACGAAATGGTTATAACATGTGTTGTGCATAGAGTAAACCATCAATCTTTTAAAAATATATCTAGTTTGTTACAAACAGTATTTCAAATATTTATTTATTTATAGATGATAACCAATGATTGAAATACGTTAATTTCGTAAAACAAAATATAAATCCATATGATTACGTTTTTTTAACAAAAGCCATAGAGCAAAAGGCTAACATAACAAATTTATTACATATTAAAAGTTAGAGAGAAATTTTCAAATAAGTGTTGGTATATTTCATAAAATAAAGATATAAGCTAGAGTTTTAAATTCTAAAAAAAAAAATATTATTTGAAACTTTTATATAGGTTCAAGGAATATATTTGTGAATTAGAGTTTTATTCGTCAATTTAGAAAACCCCAGGAGGAAAAGTGAAAGGGAGCCCCACCTCTCCTCCTATAAAAGCATAGTGCCAAAAGAAGCCAAAACCATCTTATAAATTGATGCCAATAATTTAATTTTTTCCATGTGGCCATTTGGGTTTATATTCGATTGCATATTATACATAAGTTATTCAAAGTTTTCAAATAATGTCATGTTAAAATTGTTGTTGTTTTAAAATAAATATGAATTTAATTTTAAATTGGTATTATTATTATTTTCGAACGCTAGAAATTTTATTAGAATGACGATAAACTAATCAAACCAAATAAAAAGCAAGCATAAGAACCTACACCCAACCTAACCTACCAAGATTTTGATGTCCCTCCTAAACCAATTGTTACCCAAAGAATATGGGAAATAATTATATCAAAGAAATATCAATCTTAGATTCTACAACCCACATACCGGTTTAAGTTGTCACTCCTAAACCTATTGTTAAACCAAGAAAAAACAAAGCAAAACAAACTGACTGGGCACCAGTTTTATTAAATAATAATAATAATAATAATAATAATAATAATAATAATAATAATAATAATAATAAATGTGTAAATAGAGGGTCTCAAGGTAGACATAAACCAACATATATAACCGTTCATCATCATAATAAGTAATTGTGGGCAACATAGATCCCCACCATCACATGCTGGGCAAAGAAGAAGGGGGGCATACATGATACATCCCTCTATTATCAAGTTTTTGTCCAACGCCAAACTCCAAGAAAAAAAAAATCAACCTTTGTAGCAAGTAAATGAACTCATATATTAGGAATATAACTCATCACCAATTCTGATGAGAAACGCAATCAATTGTTATTCATAGCTAAATCTATTTAAATTTAATAAGTTTTTAAATACTCAAGAACTAATATGAATGATTGATTTTTTCAATCAATGTTTTAGAATTATTCTTACCGACTGAATGATTGGCTTTTTCATCTGTCGATTCAGATATTTTCTTATATTCATTCTTACGGTACTTATGATTTTCATATGAGCTTAACTCATATATCATATAGGGACAGATAAGGAGACATAAATATATTAATTTGTGTTGATAATATAGGCAACTTTGTATACCTTTTTCTTCCTTAAATTTGATGTAAGAGTAACATGTCATATGATTATTGAATGATCGGCCATTGACAAAATCTTAATGATACGATATGTTCTATAATAGAAGGAATATATATGCATACATGAATGATTGGTTGATTATATTTTATTTGTTTCTTTAGCATGTTAATTTAAACCATAAATATCCAATTAGGTGTGTTTTACTTATAGTTTTTTTTAATGTCAATTCACCAATTGGAGAGAGAGGTAAATATAAAACGGATACATAAAAAAGGAATGTCGGATTAGGTATTCATGTAATACAAATACCGTAACATCATATGTATGATAGATGCGATTATGACACTATGGTTATATAACACACACACACACACATATATATATATATATATATATATATATATATATATATATATATATATATATATATATATATATATATATATATATATATATATATATATATATATATATGCTTAGGTTATTCTATTAAAAATAATTATTGTGTTATTGTATGCATAAATGTGGATCAATCAATTTACTTATTTTAAGTAAGTGATTATTACATATTATTGAATTAAATATAATTCAAAAATACCATCTATTCTAACTAAAAGGGTATTTTAGCCAATTAATATAGATTTAATAACGGAAAGTTGCATATTTTAAGGAAAATTGCATATTTTAAGGGAAAATAGATTCTATTAATTTTAAAAATCTGATTGTATGGATGATAATTCTCCTAATTCGTAACATTCTGACGGAATATGTTTATCAATATATTGAAAAATAATAAATATGATTGAACCATACAAGAATACACATTCTGACATAATATATATTTTGATTTAATGAACTTCTTGAAGAATAACAAAACTTTGGATACAAGTTAAAAAAAATTTCATTACATTCTTAGAAAAGAAAAAAATTATATACTATTCTATGAGAATGTTACACTTATTAATAACAAAGAAATACAATATATAAATCATTCTACCAGATTATATTATTACATATATTTTCTTTTCATTATATTGTATATTATTCTGCTGGAATAATCCATTCTTTTTGGAAGATTGGTGGTCATTGTTCATCTTCATCCCATACAATGTTCATATTCAAGATTCTATTATGACAGAATCGAAATTCAAGATTCCGTTCCAGTAGAATGTTGTAAGTTTCATATGTACCTTGTTTTGCTTTGATATCTCTCGTTTCGTTCCCAGCCAAAAAAACAAGAACATTCTTGTTCTTGATTTTATGTGTACCTGCAAATGAGAAATACAACCACTCATTGATATTGCTTTATATACAACCAATCATTGAGAAATACAACCAATCATTTCAAAAACCTAGATAGGGGTAAAATTAAACTTCATTGGTTTACATACCTACGCTCCTTGAATTGACTCCTAGCTTTTACCATAATTTCCATTCGGCTTCTTGAATGCCTTTCAATTTGAGCTTCCACCCATATCAAAGGCTTCACCTGAGTGCTAAGTCGATATGTCATCAGGTCAAATGCTCCATCAGGAGGCACAAATGATATTGTTCTATCATTTTCAAAACGTGCCAATAGCACACATCTACACCAAATTCGTCCATAGCCTCAAATTTTATAAAACTATCTATATATATAATATATGTGATATAAGATTTAAAAGAAAATGAAAAATTACTGGTGGAACTTAATGTCATCCAAGTCAATGGCTTTTCCCTTTGTAGTATGTCCTTGTGCCTCCAATAATACTCTATCATTCAGTCCAAGCTTACACTCAAGCATATCAATGTAACAAGAATGAAATAAAGGCAAAATTATCCATTAGTTATTTAAAAAAAAACTTTTTAAAGATATATTATAGAAAATAAAGAGAAATTTAGTTTGACCTCAAATAAGTTCATATCTTCAATGCACCAACGACTTTTGATCTAACTATTTGCCCATTACCGTTGACAAGCATATTCACACTCTCCACAACATCCAAAAATACTTGAAGAGATTAGCAAATTGTTTGTTTGTAAATTGTAATATGAGTGATAGCAACAACCTTTCAATATATTAACAATTAGAATGTAGAAATACATCTATGAATGCCTTGGAGTGCATGCCACAAGCATCAGAGACAGAGGTGTTTGTAGCAGAGGCATCTAGAACAGTAGCACCAACAATCTCATGTTGAATTGTGCGGGGACCCATAATAGAATCCACAGCTCTGTGAGCCACAACACTTCCAGTACCAAAAGCCATTCCTAACATACCAAAAGTGTCAAAATATAACTCAAATTCATAAAATTAATAAAGAAAGAAATAAAAAGTGTATACGTATAATAAAGATACAGGATATGGTTTATATTGAGTTACCTTGAGCTATGGTTGAACCAATACCTCCAAAAATCGATCCACCACCACTAGACTGAACAGGGGCAGGAGGGGGTGATTGGTTAACTGGTGCTGGAGGTGGAGCACGAGCAGGTGATAGTAATCATTTATAAAAATCCCACAAGAAGACATGCATCATTCTTTTTGTAATGTATCCCTTCACTACGACATGAGACAGCATTTGTAATAGCCATGGGAGGTCTCTGTGAAACTTCCATCCTATATGCATCAGTCTTTATGAACTCACTAAGGATTTTAGCTTCAGTGAATTGAGGGTAACCAAAGTCTAGGGAGAAGAAACAGAAGTTGTTGCTGTCATCTTCTCATTAACCAAAAAAAGCCCTAAATTCTCGCTCAATGAGAAACAGATGTATAATTTCTCCGAAAATGAGTAAAATTTGTAGAGGATTTCAAAGGAGAAGCTCAGATTAGCAACATCGAGAAATAGGGGTAAAATTAAACTTCAGTGGTTTACATACCTACGCTCCTTGAATTGACTCCTAGCTTTTACCATAGTTTCCATTCGGCTTCTTGAATGCCTTTCAATCTGATCTTCCATCCATCTCAAAGGTTTCACTTAAGTGCTAAGTCGATATGTCATCAGGTCAAATGCTCCATCAGGAGGAGAATGCAAAAATCTTGTTGAAGCTCATCGACGGCAACAACAAATGATGGTGGTGGCGATCTTCTTTTGGAGGTAGGGTTAGGGAGGATCGAATGGGATAAAATACAATATTGTTGATTGTTTTAAAAAGGGATAAAGGTAGGTCAAAGTAATTACTATAATTATAAGAGTGTATTTGTAAAAATTATTTATCAAATTACTAAATTACCTTTATTTATTTGTTTGATTATTTATTTATTTTTTAAATTTTGATTGGCCCACATTTATTCATACAATAACACAATAATTACTTTAAACACTTGAACCTAGCTCTCTCTCTCTCTCTCTCTCTCTCTCTCTATATATATATATATATATATATATATATATATATATATATATATATGGTGAGGTTCAATAGAGAACCATAATTAACCAAGGAACATATTTTTTTGAACTTTTAGAACTTATTTTTTATAAAAAAAAAAAACTAAAAATACAGAAATTCATAACTTTTTATCCTTTTTCCAATGATATAAAATTCGATTTTTTTTACGTCAAATTCACAATGTGAATCTTCGAAAATTCACAACGTGAATTCGAATTCACACGGTGAATCCGAAAAATATTTTTCACATTCATAATGTTAATATATGAATTTAGATATTTTTAGATTTTTTTTTTCGATAAAGAATAAGCTCTAGAAATTGAAAAAAAGATTTGGTTCCTTGAAGAACCAATGATTATGGTTCTCTATTGAACTTTTCCATATATATATATATATATATATATATATATATATATATATATATATATATATATGTGGGTTAGGTTATTGTGTTCCAACTATCTATTATATGCATGTAGCTATTGGGTTGAAAGTTCGTTACACGGTATCCATAGAAAATCATGAAGTTAATAATAACAAATAAAGATAATCTGTGGCCTTTGAGGTTCGGGCAAGTAAACCCGATGGATCTTTTTAAATCTAACACACTAAGGTCATTTGATTTGGATGTGTTGGTTGAAAACCCGTTACACGGATTTCAAAGAAAGTCATGAGCTTTATTTGGAGGAAAATGTAATTATGAAGTTTGTCATATTTGTGTTTATAGTTAATTAAATAATATGTTTAGTAAAAATGCATTTCTGTCAAAAGATTCCTTTCGACTTGGATTTGAACTTATGACATTGGGACTGAATGTTAATTACTTTGAGTGGTGTAAGTGGTTTGAAATTTGTAACCAATCTGGATAAATATTAGGGAATTTTTAGAAAAAGATTGTTGTTAATCAACAAATAGCTGGAGTCAATCATTGTTATATTTTGTGAAACAAAGATGATTGAGCATGTTTTGTCAAATATAATTTCACGAGAGTAAGACCATAATTTGTTTCATGAATTAAATTGATGATATTGAAAGGGAACAAGTGTTGTGATCTTTGATTATGTTGAGTTGCATTAGGGAGTGGCCAAAAATCTTGTTTTTGCTATTATATAATATTTTGAGACTTATGCCAAGTTTACTCAAGGCACGACAGGTATATTCTCAGCTACACTACTAAAATGAGGTTAATCGAGTTGGATCTCTTTCATGCTTGTTTTGGTTATTGCATTAATTTTTGAAAGTTTGAATTTTGATTTTTATTCATTTTCTTTTATTTTCCCCGATCTAAATTTTTCTTGCTCTTTCTTGGGGACAAGAAAGGTTCAAGCTAGGGGAGATTTGTTAGGTGCATTTCATGCACCCATTTTGTAGCTTTATTCCATAAAAGTGCATTGCATTTATGTTCAAACTCATGCATTTTGCATGTTTTTCGGGATTTTTCATGAAGCAAATTCATTCACACATTTTTGTGATATTTCGGGGACTTTTGGATGTAGGATATTGTTGGAGGAGGTAAATAAGAGTTGCGGACAAAATTTCGGGACTTGCAGAGCAAGATATCAAAGAAATGAAGATTTTGGCTTTATAGAGATTTACACGGGCGTGCAAATGGAAGCCTTGCGTTTACACGCCCGTGTAAACGTAGATTTCTGCGCAGTGTATTTTTACATTTACGCGGGCGCGTAAACGACATTATTAATTTACGCCGGTCATGTAAACGTAAATGCGGGTTTTAATGCAGTTTTTCACCATTTTTAACAGGGGGGACTGATTTTTTAAGGAAGAGTCGATCCTGCTTACCTTGTATTACATTTTTAGTGCAAAGTAACAATGTTTTGGAGTCATTTTGTACCCCTTTATTTGTTGGGTTTGACATTGCTAACAAATTGGCGTCGTTACCGGGGACACGGTGTTACTAATTGTTTATGTCAAGATTTTTGTGAGGAGGTACATCTCTATCAAAAATAAAATAAAAAAACACAAAAAAAAAAACAAAAAGTGTGGCTCGGAAATGGACACTCCTTTCATTAAAGACCAACTTTCTGAGCTAGCCCAGATAGTTATGATGATTGGAAATGACCTAAGTGTGCAACCTACACCTATTCCTTATGCTTTTTGCTCTCAAAATGGATATCATACCAACATATGTCCATATTCACAAGGGGAATGGGAGGAAGTGCAGGAAAAGGGAAGCTACTACTGGTAAAACCAATGGAGTTATGATTAACCTCAACATGCTCAATGGTGGGAAAACAACCAAGCTTAGGGAAACAACCAAAGTCAAAACCCATACCAAGCTTGGGGAAATGAACAACATCAACCAACTCCACACTTCCAACAACTATATCCTCCACCTCCCCAACAAATTGAAACATCGAGCATGTCCTTGGAAGACATTCTCAAAAGCATTGCCACTACTACCCAAATCTTCCAGGAAACAACCAAAGCTAACCTCAAAATATTAGAGCAACAAATTGCACAACCTACTCAATCTGTGAGTATAATGGAAGCTCAAGGAAAATTACCATCGCAAACTGAAGAGGACACAAGGCATATCGTTTCTACCGTTACCTTGAACGATAGGAAATTTTTTGATGATCCAAGATTGCACTTTGAAGACGAGGAAGAAGAGGAAGAAGTAGAAGTGGAGAAGGATGTCATGGAAGCTATAGAGGAAGTGTTGGAGGTTGACAAAAAAGAGGCTAAGCCACCCACTACCAATGATAAACTCCTTTCACTGGTAGAGCAACCACAAGAGCCGAAAATGAAAAATCTGCCAAACCCTTCAAAGGATATGTATGCCAAGAAGGAAGACATCCAAATGGTCATCAACTCGACCACCCTATCAAAGAAGGAAGGTTTGATCACCTTACTGGACAAGTACAAGAAAGGGGTCGGTTAGACGATTGTTGTCATTAAGGGTCTAAGTCCAGCATGGTTCCCACAAAAAAGAAAGTCAGGTACAAGATAAGTGTTCCCGTTGAAGGAAGTGGCGAGAATGTTGATGTATTGGAGAGCTCCACATACTTAGATTGATGCATATTCACGGGTCATGTCGAGCCAATGACTTAAAACAAGGGTGGCTAACCGGGAGGCAACCCGGGGGTATTTTTGTCCTTTCTTTTAAAACTTTTTAGTCTTTGGTAAATTTCAATTTTTTTTATGTCTCGAATGGTTTAAACTTTTTTAGGCCTAGAAAATGAATCTTCGGCTCCAAAAATACTTCACAGGTAACTTGGGGAGGATGAAGCGGAGGTTCACACAACAATTGCGACGCTCCAAGAACGATTCGGTAATTCTTTCCATATCTTTAATCGTTCATATTTTACTTAAAATTCAATCGGTGTACATTTGTGACTGTTTTGGACCCATTCCCAACCTAGCTACCATCCTCCACCACCCCCGATAATTAGATGGTTTAACTCTCTCCAAGCATCGAGGACGATGCTTATTTTAAGCTTAGGGAGGGGCATCCATCCATGCATAGATCCCGTTGCATGTAGGTTGCATGTAGTTTTGTACATTTTGCATTATTATTATTATTATTTTGCATAGAATTTTTTTTTCAAAAGTCAAAAAAATTTTCTTTCTATTCTATTTTTAATATTATTGCATTTTGCATCTAAATTTTTGTTTTGCATTGCATAAAAAAGTTCAAAAAAAATAATAATAACAAATAAAAATAAAAAATATATATTTTATTCTATGTTTATTTTAATCAAATCCCAAGCAGTTGAATCTTCTCAAGACAGTTGAGCTGGTAAGTAAGTTGTTTGCCTTGAGATTAGACTTGCTCTTTTTATTGAAAATCTAAAAGCAAGTTAATCACACACGAACATACCTCCCAATGCTACTCGTGCAAAACAGAAAGTGAGAAGATTGTCAACATTGGAGCATAACAGCAGGTATGAGTCAATTCTTTGGGACACATGGCTGGTCTTATGAGTAGTAAATGCTCAATTAAACTCAAAATGCCAAATTCAAAATTTCAGAAAAAGAATACAAAATTTCAGTGTCCCGAGCCTTCAAGCATTGTAAAAAAATCTTTTTTACTCATTCCTTGTTATATACCCTGCTTGGGGACATAGTTTCTAAATATACTTACGGGTCTTTGCATGTTAACCTCAGTCCCCCCGAAAAATGTCTAGAAGCCCTCACGATAATAGACCGTGAGATTTCCCACAATAGAAAATTCAAGGATGAAAATATAAAGAAATTGGCCTAGCAAATAAATTTATAAGAGTGTTATATGTTATCTTTATTTTGTTTTGTTTATATATGTAAAAAAAATTATTAAGTTAATCTGTGACCTTTGGGACTCGAACAAGTAAACTTTGAGGGGGTGTTTTACACCTAATCGCCAACACTCCCATGTATGATACTAAAACTCGATATTACTCCAGATCCAAAGCATCAAAGGCCCTAATTGGCCTGAAGATTCTTAAAGTTGCTAACTTTATGAGATCTCACTACTCAATAATTTACATGACGATATAGGGACAAAACTCAAGATCTAACCACTTTTCATGATAAAAATCAAATCTTAGACATTTACAAGGGTCTAGAAGGTTGCTACAACAAAGGATGATGGCTTGCTTGCAAATTCTAAGCTCACTTCTTCTTTTTCAATTCTTCAATGGCTTCAAAACGCACCAAAACAAGGTTTAAACAAAGGAGGATGGGATTTGGGTTTTCAAAATCTAAAAGAGGTTGATGGTGGCTGAGGGTGAGCAAAACCTAACCTCCCAATTCCTTAAAATTGGGAGCAAAACCCGAAAATAAGGTTTTTTCATTTCCAGCTGCTATGTCATGGCCATATACTGCCGTGTCGTGGCAGCCTTAAATAAACCTGCAATTTTCTTCAATCGCCATGTCGTGGCGCCTTTCCCACAACGTGGCAACCTTAAAATGGTTAAAATATTGGAAATTGGAATACCTCAGGATCCAGATGTTACAATCCTCCACCAGTTAATTCAGACTTCGTCCTCAAAGTCCGATGTTGCGAATAACTCAGGGTAGTGCTCCCGCATCTCAACCTCAGGTTCCCAAGTCTATTAAGAACCCTTCCGATGCTGCCACTGAACCTTGACCAGTCAGACCACCTTGTTACGCAAGGTCTTTGTCTTCCTATCTAGAATTGTCACTGGTCACTCAATATAGTCTAGACGCTCATTGACCTGAATATCGTCCAATGGAACCAATTCCGAATCATCAACTACACACTTCCATAGCTGGGAAACATGAAAGGTGTTGGGGGTCTGTCTGAGCTCCTCAGACAGATCCAACCGATAGACTACCCTGCCTACCCTGGCAATCACTTAAAACGGCCTGATATATCGGGTCACCAATTTTCCCCTATTCCCGAAGCGTATTACACCCTTCCAAGGTGATACCTTTAATAACACCATGTCGTCAACTTTAAACTCCTACTCAGATTGACGTCTATCAACATAACTCTTCTACCGACTCTGAGCTGTCTGCAACCTCTGTCGGATATGTTGGATAAGCTATGTCGCATGAAGGACTACCTTGGTGCTTCCCAAGGACCTGTGACCGACCTATCCCCCAACAAGATTGTGTAAAGAAGCTCAAATGGTGGCACACCAATACTTGAGTGATAGATGTTGTTATAAGAAAACTCAGGCAGAGGAAGGTAGGAGTCCTAACTCCCACCAAAATCGATAACACGGTCTCTCAACATATCCTTGAGCATCTGAATGGTCTGCTCGCTCTGGGCATTAGTCCGTGGATAACAGGTAGTGCTAAAGTGCAATATCGTACCCACTTCCTCTTGGAATCTCTGCCAAAATTATGAAGTGAACCCAACATCTCGATCAGATACAATGGAAAGTGGAACACCATGTCGAGCGATAATCTACCGCATATACACATCGACCAATTTCTCGGCCGAGGAGCTCTCTCAAATAGCTAGAAAGTGGGCACTCTTGGTCAGATGGTCCACAATAACCCATATTGCAACAAATCCATTAGCCGTCCGAGGTAACTTGATGATGAAATCCATTGTGATCTATTACCATTTCCACATGGCTAAAGCTTGTCGTGCGACCTCTAGTGCTCGACCATGACCATCCAACAGGTCAAGCACATCTCCACATACCAAGCTATCTCCCTCTTCATGTACAACCACCAGTAACCGAGTCTCAAATCTCGATACATCTTGGTGGCTCCGTGGTGTATCGAAAATCTGGACTTATGCACCTCCTCTAATACACCCTACTTGACCCCACCAAACCTTGGTACCCAAACCCGACCGCACCAGGTTAATAAGTCATGACTATCAGTAGATAACCTGTGAATCTCACCCCTGATTCTCTCTTGCTTCCATTTTCCTTCTTATCTATTTCGACCTTAGCCTCCCTAATCAAATCCATAAGTGGTGAATCGATAGAAATCCTCATACATACGCTCCGAATTGAAGAAGTGAAGAACCAACTGACTTATAGGTCAACCCATCAACGAATACATTTCTTTCCCCAGGTGAAAATGAATCTCACAGTCATAATCCTTGACCACGTCAAGCCATCTACGCTACCTCATATTCAAATTTGGTTGATCCATGAGATAGCTCAAACTCTTGTGATACGTGTAGATGGTATACCGAACCCCATAAAGATAATGTCGCCAAATCTTGAGGGAAAACACCACCGCCCCCAACTCCAGATCATGTGTCGGATACTGAACCTCATACACATTTAGCTACCTAGAAGCATACATAATAAGCCTCCCTCGTTGCATAAGCACCACCCCACAACCCGATGATAAAAGCATCAAAATAAATGACAAAATCCTCAACACCCTTAGGGAGGGTCAACATCGAGGCCTCACATAATTTATGTCTCATTATCTCAAACGCATCCTGCTACTTAAGCCCCCAACAAAAATCCATGCTCTTCCTCGTCAGATGAGTGAGGGGTACAACAACCATTGCTAAATCCTGAATAAACCTCTGATAATACCCTGCTAAACCCAATAAACTTCTGATCTCTGAAGGAGACTTCAAGACCTCCTACTGCATGACTGCCTCAATCTTGGACGGGTCGTCCAAAATCTCATTCGGGTTAACAAGGTGTCCTAAGAACTGGACCTCCCGTAACATAACTCACACTTCGAGAACTTGGCATAAAGCCTCTCCCATCTCAAAACTCCCAGAATCTCTTGAAGGTGCTCCTCATGTTACTCACTGGTCTTGGAATAGAACAAGATATCATCGATAAAAACAATGACCAAACAATCAAGCATCGGCTTGCACACCCGATTCATCTAGTCTATAAATGTTGTCGGTGCATTGGTGAGCCCAAACGACATCACCACTGTAAGGTCGAACCTTATAATATGATGATGTTTGAGACTGATCACTCAGTATCAGCGTATGACTCAGTATTAGCATCAGCGTCAGCGTACTAATTGTTCAGTGTATAGTTTTATATTCAGCATTTTGTAATAGATTTAGTACTTATCTAGTTTCCGTAGTTATCGTCTATTAGTTAGGTGGTATATCCCTGATTTGTAGGGATTGCCTAGATTAATTCTATATAGTCTTTTGTACCAGTTTGTGATAGTTACGCCTTTCACAAACCCTAATAGCTGCTTTGTGCATACGATAATCTCTTGGTGAGATTATCATTCTTAGTGAAAGTTTTCTTTGTGAATCTTTATTGTTCTTATTTACAGTCATTGTTTGATAAGTTGTTTGATCTTTGGGTCGTTTAATTGGTATCAGAGCAGTGTTCTCTTATCAAACAAATGGCTTCATCATCTTCTTCTTTAAACTCATCAAATCATCCTTCTGCTAAAATTCCTCCATTTGATGAAACCAATTTTGCTATGTGGAAAATCAAAGCTCTCTATGCATTAGAATCTGTAGATGAAGACATGTTGGACATCATCGACAATGGTCATATCTCTCCTCAACTTTCTCACCATACCATTTTTGTCACTGAAAGGATTCGTTGAGCTCATGGGGAGCCATCTGCTCAGGGGGAGAAACCATCTCCACGGAAGCCACCATCTCAGGGGGAGCAACCTTCTCAGGGGGAGCAACATCGATCACAAGAAATTCTAGGTACTCAGCTCATTCATATCCCGGCCTCAGCGTTTAATGAGCTTCTTACACTGACTCGAGACATGAGTCATCGTCTTCTTCGTATTGAGGCTGATGTCAATCAACTGAAGGAAGTTCTTCTGTCAACTCCTTCCCCTGGCCCAAATGATGATGATGATCAAAAGGGGGAGAAACTGACTCTGTTGAGCATGGATCTGAAGAGAACATTTTAAACCAGACCGAGCCACCACAGCCTGTGCACGAGTCTGAGAGACTAGCAGAAACTGAAAAGCCTACTGAAGATAGTGAACCTGATGATGAAGATGAAGATGAACATGATGATGAATGTCAGATGCTGGACATGAAATTCATAGATCCCACTGTGCCAGTTCAAGGTGAAGACTCAGATGTAATTAGTGAGGATCTAGTTCCTTTATCTCGAAAGTGAAAGGCAGTAGATACTGAATCATTTGATTCACATGCTAACAAGTCTCCTCCTAGCAAGAAACATAAATCCATTGTCAGCATATCAAATCTGGCAGCTGAATGGAATATGACCCCTGATAAAGTTAAGCAAATCCTTGACGAAGCCAATAAAGCTCAGTTTCTAAAGAATATTGCTCAAGCTGATGAATCCCTCATTCAACACAAACTTCAGGCAATGGGATACTTTGAAGCTCAAATGCAAAGGTTTCTAGAATATCGGTCCAAAACTAAATCTTCACAGCCTTCTTCCAGTAGCAGTAAGTCAAGAACTGATAGTCTTCTTGATAGAATCAATCGCAAAAGGTTTCAAGATGTTTTCAAACGAAGACTAAGCAGTGACAAGATCATCAAAGTTAAAACCTCAAAACCTCGTGACGAGAAAATCCTCACTTTGCTGATCACTCGTCAAGGTCCTCAACATCCGTACACTGAAGTTGTAAAGAGAGACGAGATGATAAGATATGGATACTCTGAATGGATGGAACTGCTCCAGTTGGCATCCAAGCAAACTTCAGCTCCTTCTTCAGAACTGACCTGTGCTCTTCACTTTCTGATCAAGAAAGTTCAGCGTCTTGATCTTGTTCCTACAGAGCGTCCTCAGCAGCAAGGCCCAAGTTCCTCAGTTCCAAGAATCAGAAGAACTAGATTTCAAGTTGATGGTGAAGATGTATTGGTTCTAAATTTTGGTGCTGAAGAAATAAACAACTCTCTTCCTATTGGTTTTGAGCCGGTTCAACATCAGTTCATTTCTGTTCCTGAACATGGAATGTTTTATCTTGATAAGAACAGGAAAATGTATTTTCAGCGTACTGCAGAGATTCCAAGGGCTCCAACAGAACATCTTGTTGGTTTAATACAAATGTGCATGAGTTATCAGAATCTCTCTGGAGAGTTTCATATACTGATTGCTATGGAGTTACTGCATAGAAGACAGGAGCTGCTAGATAGTCCTTACTGGCCAGTGAAAGTAGAAGTTGAAGCTGAGTGTGAAGAATTTTTGTCCAGAGGTGTTCTAGTCTAGCTGGTTTTGAACATCATCATATAGAGGGAGATTGTAAGGTCGAACCTTATAATATGATGATGTTTGAGACTGATCACTCAGTATCAGCGTATGACTCAGTATTAGCATCAGCGTCAGCGTACTAATTGTTCAGTGTATAGTTTTATATTCAACATTTTGTAACAGATTTAGTACTTATCTAGTTTCCATAGTTATCGTCTATTAGTTAGGTGGTATATCCCTGATTTGTAGGGATTGCCTAGATTAATTCTATATAGTCTTTTGTACTGGTTTGTGATAGGTACACCTTTCACAAACCCTAATAGTCTGCTTTGTGCATACGATAATCTCTTGGTGAGATTATCATTCTTAGTGAAAGTTTTCTTTGTGAATCTTTATTGTTCTTATTTACAGTCATTGTTTGATCTTTGGGTCGTTTAACCATGAACTCGTAATGCCCATAACGAGTTTAGAACACTTTCTTATCTACGTACTCTTATCTAACTCTCATATGATGATACCCTGACCTCAAATCGACATTGAAGAACCAAGATGCACCATGCAGCTAACCGAAGTGGTCATCAATTCCTGGAAGTGAGTAACGGTTCTTCACCGTCAACTTGTTCAGATCCTGGTAATCAATGCACATCCAGTGTGAACCATCCTTCTTCTTTACAAACAAAATCGGTGCTCTCCAAGGCGAACTACTCAGTCTGATAAACTGCTTGGCCAACATCTCCTAAAGTTGATAGGATAGCTCATGCATCTTAGGTGGTGCTAAATGGTACGACGCCTTAGCAATTGGGGCCGCACCAGGAACTAAATCCATTTGGAAGTTGACCTGTCTTGTATGAGGCGCAATGGGTAATTCCTTCGGGGACACATCTGGGAACTCTCTGACTTTAGACACATTTAAGATTGAAACCTCCTTCTCTTCCTGAGTGTCAACCACATACATGAGATAACCTATACACCCATGTTGTAGATACTGTCGAGCCCTAGAAGTAGAATAAAAGAATGATCCAACTCTGGTACCCTCTCCAAAAATAATCAGTTCTCCCTCTCTTGGGGTTCAAACTACCGCCATCTGACCCTCACAGTCAATCATCGCACCAAACCTACTCAACCTGTCCCTCCCTACTATCACACACACATCCCCCATAGGGATAGGATTAAATCGATCGGGTAGGACACCCCGAAAATCTCCAATGTACAATCCTGAAAAATGATCGATGCAGAAACCTCGTGCTCGTTGGCAATGGAAACTCGCAATGGGCACGTGAACACTGCAAGCAACATATCAAAACTCTTACTGAAGGACCAAGACACAAAAGACCGACTCATATTGAATTCAAAAAGGATAAGAGCAGGCAAGGAACTCACTAAGAAGGTACCTAACAGAAATACAATCATAAGCATACAAATAAATATCTCGACAAAAAAATAAATGGAAACATACCAATAACGACGTATGGCAGCGCCATGGCCTCCTCCACTGTGACCTGGAAAGCACGACCTCGAGCCATCGGGGGCTTCGCCCTGCCCTAGTGTTCGTCCGTTATCCTCAAATTAGTCAGGGTTGGTGGATGACCTTCATATTGCCAACCTGCTCATAATGATAACAAATCCCGGTGCTTGCTAACTGGTCTTGTTGTCGACAATCCTTGCATAATGCCTCTCTTTGCCATATTTATAGCACCCAGAAGAAGATCGACAAACACCCTCATGAACCTTGTCGCACTTTCCATAAGTACGGCCCCTTTGTCCCCTAGATCGTGAATCGGCAGGCTTGAAATTCTTCACTGCAGATTGTGCTGAATGGGAGTTTGACTTTGCTCCATCGTCCAAGTCTCAATCTCAATCTCGTGTCTTGGCACGACACGCTGAAGCTCGGAGAGGGTATTGTAGTGCTGGTAGACACAAATTGTCGAATTTCAGTCTTGAGTATGCTTAAGTATCATGCTATCTGAGCCTGCTCCGTAGCAGCATACTCCGAACAGAAAAGAGTCCTCTTAGTAAACATCTTGTTGATCTCTATCATCGACTCTGTCATCTGCCTCAAATCCAGACACTCCTGAGCCAACCTCTCCCTCTCCACCAGGGTAACATACCTAGTGCGAAACGTCTCTAAGAATTGCTCCCAAGTAACAACAGTCCTCTGCTCTAGAGTATAAGAACCGGTCACCAGGTTCCACTAGTCCTCTCCGCCCAGTCGAAGAAGGTTAAAGGCTCACATGACCTTTCAGTCCTTCGGATAGGAGCAGGTGAAGAAAAAACCCTCCACATCAGAAATCCACCTCATAGCTACAATCGGTCCTTGAACCCTTCAAACTTCAGGGGCTGTGTGATGCTGAAGCCCTGATATTGGAATGGTCCTCTCACCTGAACCCACGTAACAGCGACAACTACGGTAGCTGCAGCAGCAACAACCTTAGCTACAACGGGTACCACTCATCAAACAACTCAATCACAACGGTCATGATAGATCCAAAAACCTCAGGGATGGCACCCCGGACATCATCAACCACCTCAATGGCGATCAACTCACTAATGTCATCGCCTCATAAACCTGGCTTCTCCGGGACGCCAACTCTTAAACCAGATCCTCTAGTGTACACCATACTAAAAATGAACCAAGAAAACATAACATAAATGCCACAATTCATAATCTTACAACCATCATGGGAAGACTAAACCCTCAGGGTTTGTGACTTCCTTGCTACGCGTATGGGTCCTTTGCTTCCTGTAGTACAAGCCCATACTACCTTCCACACCTACTTGTATTTGTCTCAATGGATTATCACAAACTACCCAAAAACAAACCAACAACTAGGATACACAAACATTCTATACTCACCCTCTCAAGAGTGGCTAATCACTCCTTAAGTTGGCTTACTTCAACCACACTCACTAATGAAACTTCCACTAACTCTGCAACCGCTCGTGCATGCTAATCATACATAACACTAGATTCCATAGACAGTCGAATACTTGATTCTACCCTAAGCCTACAACTAGACAAGGAATAGGAAATAAAGCTAAATCAAACATTCTCAAGCTATAAAATCTTGGTTATGTACAACGATGATGTGCACACTAAGCAACTATAGTAATGATGTCAATTCCATATAGCATATAAGGGATTCTCCTAGGCTATAAGGCATGACACATCAGACAATTCTAGCATACAATTCTTGAGGAACCCTAGCCTACAACTATCATACAAGTAGATCAAAATCATCATCAGCAAATAACAATGTGGGTATCTTGGGGAATACTTTCTTGCTCCGGCTAATTGTACACATCTCATCATTTTTGGTTACCTTTGAGAAAAATTTTGAAAATAATTGAAAACAAACAATTTTGAAAACTTTACAGATCCATAGTTTAAGTCTGGATTCACGCAAATGCTCATCCAATTCGTTCAAATTAGGACTCTGGTACCAACTTGTAACATCCCAAATTCATGATAAAAAAAAATTCTTCAATTAAATAAAACCATTATTTCAATCAAAAGCCCAGGTGACAAGAAACCAATTATTAAATACAAATATCCCAAAAATCAATATATCATAAATTCTCCAAAACATGTCACAGAAGGATGTGTATGATCATGCATTCGCCTTGCCCCGATCATCCGAAGTATCTGAAACATAACACTTAAACTGTAAGCCAAAACTTAGTGAACTTCCCCCAAAATACCACCACACACAACAAATAACGGTATGCATGTTGGGTCCACAGTCATCGGACTGGATTACCCATTAGCCCACAACATGAGTCTTGCTTGCCTTTGAGGCCCACAACTCATGTCTGGATTGCTCTCGAGCCCACAACATAAGTTTGAATTTCCTTCTTGGCCCACATCTTATATCTGGCTTGCTCTTGGATTTGTTGGCTTCCACACATAGCAATAATGCCTCAACCCATCCACACTATGTCAACATAAGCAACAGATAATCATATAACTACAACAGATAAACATACATATCTTAACAGATCACTACAACATATCAACATCCTAAACTAGGATACATAATCTACTGGGTTGGCTTTTGTGCCTTTAACCCACAAGTACAATGACGGAAAAACTCACCTCGCTGTCTGAAAAGATAGTTGAACGAATCACTGTTCTAAATATTGCCTCTACTAATCACCTATACATATAACATGGACTCATGCTTCAATTTGTAAATAACCACTTATGAATAGACACATACTTATTCATATGTGAATATACTTTTTCATATATAAATATATGAATATACTTATTCATATATTCATATATGAATACACATATTCACATATGAATATTCGTCGCCATCACCAACACCTCTTCCCACCCACTAATACTACTACTGTCACTGCTACCACCACCTCTGCCACCCCTGTCACCACTATCTCCGCTATCGTTGTCACCATCACCCCCGCAGGGCCGGCCCCGAGATATCAACGACCCTGTGTAATTTAGTAAAAATAGACCCTAAAGCTTATAAATAAATAAAAAAACATAAAATTCTTGTTTTTCATTATCATAATATACATACAATTCTTACATTTTTCATGTCAAACACATATTTTAATTCCATGAGGCATATTACAGAAAAAGAAAACACATCTGATTTATAAATTCCTTTTTTCCTTTGTGCTTTATAGATTTCCTCTCTTGTTCAACCAAGCTAAAATCTGATAAACTGAAATGTAAATGAAAAATTTTAAAAAGAAGAAATCAGTAAAATTTGAAACATAATCTGAATTGTATAAATCACTAATATAAAAATGTGAAAGTTAGAAAAAGATTTATTGCTTTACCACTCAAAAAATCACTTGAACAAAAACTAAGAACAAGGAGAATCCGATAGCCAACAGAAATGAATCTTTTGAGCAACACTGTTATGTAACAGGAACAGTAAAACATAAACTCAAAAATATAAAATCTCTCACATTGTGCAACAAAATCAGAAAAAAGAAGAGTAAAAGTAGAAGACTTGAAAAAAACTGATATGCAATTCCAGAAATCAGGACATTACCTTCTGATTTTTCAAAACTTCAAAAAAACTGAAAATTTGAAATTTCTAAACCTCAATGCTGGATTGATAGTCACACACTGAGTCATAAAGAATGAAAGAAAAAACATTGATTTACTTCTTACAAATCAGAAATGAAAAAAAAAGAACAAAACTTTATTTACTTGTACCTACAAAATTCATAAAATGATTTCCTCACTTCCTTGTTCTTCTATATTTCAAAATTGGTTTCCTTATTCCTTTGATTTTGGAAACTGATTAGAATGTCTACCTTCAAAAATTAAAAAAAAACCCAGAAATTAGAAATAAAAAAACTAATTTTTGAAAAGAAAGAAGAAGTGAAGAACGAAGCTTCTATGAAATTTGATTAGAGTGCTACCTTCATTGGTGGTTTCCTAATTCCTCAAACTTGTGTGAAATTTGAAGCTTCTAAAACCTGAATCTGATTTTCGAGGAGAAAGAAGTGAAAAGTGATTGTAATACCTCTATGAACTCAAATTGAATGATATTTCTTATTGCATCAATGCATCTAATAGATTGTAAAATAAAATCTAAACTTGTTGCTTTAACCTGTAGAATTTCGAGAAAAAGAAGAAAGAAGTTGTTAGTAAGATTGTTGATTGCCCCTTAATTCCACTGATATAAAGCAATAATTATATCGTTGTTGTGCTTGTCAAGGATTGGGGAATGATTTAATTTGTGCCTCATGCGTTATCAACGAAGAAGAAGGAATCGAAGCGTTTTTTTCCCAAAAATTTAGATTTTCCCGCTCCCTCTTTGTGGTGTCTCTTGCGTCGCCTGTTAATAACCTAATTTGTTTTTGGGCCCTCAAGTGAACATAGTATACTATAATAATTTAATTGCTAAAAAATTGGGCCCTACATTTTTGTGGGCCCTGTTCATGGGAACCTTTTGAACTCCCTATGGGCCGGCCTTGCACCCCCGCCATCGTTACCATCACTGCCACCGCCACCATCTCCGCCACCAATGACCATATTTATAAATGAATAATCACTTGTGAGTAGATACATATTTATTCATATATGAATATTATCTGTTTCGTCGTTCCGGTATATTAATGCTATAAAAAAGACATTGCATTCTCTTAATTTCTTCCTTCCTTTTCCTTTTAATGTTTTAACAACTTTTATATTACAATATACTAATGCTATAAAAAGAAATAAAGAAGAGTTGAAATATGACAATTTCTTTGGTTTAGACGAGAAAAAAGCTAATGAGGCGAGAGAGAAAAATAGTGAAAAATGGTCTTAATTGGTACAAAAATATATATGAAATGTCGATTTTATTGTACGTTTAAGTGAAAAGTTCATCTTACGATACCATTCTCTCATGTTTTTTATGTATTTTCAAAGGAGGCTAAACTAACATACAGAACAGTGATACCATTTTTTGTATCGTTTCTTCAGTTAGAGTTCGTTTTTTGCATGCAAAATACTATTAATGTCAATCATGTAATTTTTAGCTCACTCTTCTCTTAACACGTAATAATATTGCCGTTAAATTGATATTGTATCTTGAATTTTGTACATATATAACTAGTTTTGAATAAAAATAGTAACTTATACAACACTGAATAATCAAATTAAACTTAAACTAAAGGCACAACTTAAACCGATAAAGCATTATGATTCAAGATATCCAAATAAATATATAAATTGTAAAGCAAATAATTTTAAAGTTTTAAGTTTCAAAATGGTGTTATAATATAATGAAAAGCTTAGTTAATTTTGGAGTGACGAGGATGAAGATAATTAAATAAATTAATATCACCACAATGAGCTAACACGTGTCCGTTTATGATCTACATCATAAAATTGATTTTGTTGAATACCTATAAATTTCGATATTTTGGGAGCCTAGAGTCATCCATGACACAGCTACTTTAATAAGAAACCCCATTTGCTTAATTAATTGGATAATTAGGAAATGGTTGTTATCCCATGATTGGAGTTGCAATATAGATTTTTAATTAGTTGATTAATTAACTATTAATTATGGTCTTATGGATTGTTACTTAATCGCATGTTATGGAAGAAAGCCAAATATGTATTTTGGATATGGGGTTACGTCACCCCATCACTCCCTTAACCTTTGGTGGCTTATTAAAATTTTAACATTAACAAAACATAGATTATATAAAATGTAAATACAATTATTCCTTATTTGAAAATAAATTGATGCATAATAAAATCAAATACATGCCGGCATACACAAAAGTAAAAGATTTTAGTATTATATGATATTTACTGTATTAATTCGATGATCTATATTATTTAATTAACAATCTTTATGAAAAGTTTATAGTTGATTCTCTTTTAATTATTCAACACCAAATAACCATAGTGTATGATACTTGATATATTTTAATTATGTTCTATCGATGAAATAACTATTTAATCTTAGTTGTCTAAAGAAATAATCGTATTTAAGTGAAAATTAATATCATAAAATGATAGCTAACAATATTCATGTTCTTTAAGTTATTTATAATTTATTTATGCGATTTTAGTCATTTATCGTTTATTTGTATTTAGTGGGTCAGTAAAGATTTTTTATGTTTTTATTACACACTTGAAGTGGATTTCAACAAGGTAATTATGCCATATTGGATGTCATAATCGACTTAATAACAATGTCAGGTGTATATATATATATATATATATATATATATATATATATATATATATATATATATATATATATATATATATATATATATATATATATATATATATATATATATATATATATATATATATATATATAAGTGAACACAATTTCTTCATATTGAAGATCATAGTTGATGTAACGGTGTATTCAATATCAGTTTGCCCTTATTGTCAGAATTTAGTGGAAGATAATACTAAAGACGTGTTTTTAATGATGCAAGGTGGTTAGCATGTTGTTCAATGTTCAGATTTTCCATCATACCATGAAGGTGTTTGAGTGGGTAATTAATCAAAACTTATATGTTTTTAGATCAAAAGATTTTATTTTTGAAAAAATTGTAGTTTTTTCTTACAAGTGGTTTGCACATAGAAATCGTAAACTTAAAGTCAAGTGTGTTAGCGGGATACCCTCTTTTGCCTATTACTATGTAATTGTTTTGCTTTTGTTAGCTTTTAGCTGGTTTCTAGAATATTTAAATGTTAAAAAGATATGAAAACCCAAAAAATTATTTATTTGTTTATTCGGGTATAATTAAATGATAAGCGAACCAAAAAACAGATTGAATAGTATTATTTGTCAAAATATGAAATTAACCTTTAAATGAATCTTTTTGTACATAACTTTTTCTGACCATCTTACTTGTAGAAGACATCATAAGAACATTTTTCATTGATCATAAGATCAAAATTAGCCGTATAACATAACCTATAACAAAATGATTAGAAACATGTGGTTAACGATATTTTGCTATTACAAGATTGTACATACATAAAGAAAATCATTTAGTTGAGTGTGATTGGCTAAACAGCAAAACGAATTAAATTCGTTGAATTTGAAGAACGATGAGAGCAAAAAAATACAAATAGAAACGTGTTGGGTTAATGTCGTTTGATGTTGACTTCAATATGAAGACGACATGTTTTGTTTTATTTAATGAGAATTCATTTTTAGAGGATTAAACGCGGATTTTAGGCTGTAGACGTGTATAATTATATACTATTTTAATCAACATATCTAAAGCTTTTCTTTGAAAATCAATTTTTACGTTTATTAAATTGCAAAAAGAACAATTAAGATATTTGATAGTTTTCATTGGTTATTGATTATTCTATAACGAATAACTAACAATGAGACGGTTGTTAAACAACAATTAAATACGTGATTAGTTATATAATTAACGACCTAACCTTCCTCCATTATTAGCAATTTGTTTAGTGTTTCTTGGGTTCCACCTTTCCCATTTCAGAACCCTCCAGTCTCATTTGACTTATATTTCCAATTTCTTAATTTTTTTTTTGTTATATGCCTATATTTATTAAAACACCGATATTATATCTGCAGTTGATGCAGGAAACATTTATCGAACAATAAGATCATAACAAATACGTAAGGAAAAATATAAAAGTTAATCGTCTAAAAAGTTATATAAAACACGGAAGCATAAACTTTGGATCTTACTCTCAAATCTAATTACAATAATACTTAACAAGAAATAACGAATATTACAAGCCTGCCTAATTCAATTGAGATCTTCTGATCTGGATAGTGGAATGAGTTTTCTAGTAGATCTTAAGAACTCTCTTTAAATCCTTCAACAATCCCTAAACAAATTTTATGTGTGTATTATGTATCCTGGATATGCTTCTCATCATGTATTTATGTATAGTTTGATATATAACCAAATATGAAAGATATTGGAGATTTAGGAGACCTTGAGGGGCTGTTTGATACCCATCTGACCCAAACCGAGTCAGATGAACAGCTTTCTCGGTCAGATGTATTGTGTTTGATAGGAGCTGTCTCGGTCAGCTTGTCTGGCCCAAATAGATGTCTCGCTCAGATCTGAAAATGTTGCTGACTCGCCCAAAAGACCATCCTACCCTCTAATAATTTTCTCGTGACCTAAAAATAACGCGTCCAAAATCAGACGCCTCCTCCACCTCCATCGAACAGCTCCCTCCCTGTCGCTGCCATCTCCCTTCTGGTCTCCTCTTTCCTTCAGCCGGATCTTCTTCTTCTACAGCAGGTCAGCTCCCTCTCTATCGCTTCCCTCTAATTTCTGCATCAATTGAATTTGATTTTTCTATCCCCGGTTGAATTTCTGCATCAATTGCATCAATCAGAAGCCTTTTAGGTGTCATGATTCCTCTTGGGCCATATTCATGCCACTCCCACTCGTTATTTGCAATAAAACGATTTAGAAGGCTGTAATCATTTTAATAAACTTAAGGTAACTTCGATGCATCTGGCCCGTTTCAATTTTATGCTATAAACCCACTTCAGCCACGTTATTTTATATAAGGGTAATTTGGGAACTCAATTAATAAAGAGCATCTATAACACAAAAACTGGAGTTGCTTATTATCGTATCTGATGTTGTTTATATAAAGCTTCAATGTTCAAATAAAGATGTCAAAAGTTGGATTTATAAATCTATCTGATGTTGTTTATTATAAATCTATATGAATTTGTGTATTGCTCTATCTGTGTAAAGCTTCAGTGTGTTATAAATCACAAAACATATGATAAAGCAATTGTGAGATATTTCAAGACTTATAATCTATCTGATGTTGTTGTTTATGATAAAGCTTCAATTTTCAAATAAAGATGATAAAGTTTCAATGTTCAAATAAAGATGTCAATTTTTTTTTGTGTATTTCTCTAACTTTATGAAATATGAATTTGTTTATGAAATCTTGTGTTTAGATGTGTTATTGTTATAAATTCAGAATTATTTTTATGTATTGCTCTAATTTTATGAAATCTGAATTTATGAGGGGTAGGAAAGTCATTTAACGTACAATAAATCATTGGTCCACTACCAAATCATATGTTTTTAACTCAAGGAGAACATGAATAAAAGGCATCTAAGGACATGAATTAAGCATGTTTCCATGGAAGTATAGAATTTTTTTTTTTGTGTAGAATCTGAATTTATGAGGGGTAGGAAAGTCAAAAAATTTATAATTAATTAGCAACTTAATCTATCACTATATCTAACAGAAGGGTAAAATGGTCATTTTTCATCACTCAGCACATTCAGTCAGATGTATAATCAAACAACAGGATTTCTTACTCAGTCAGGATTTCTTACCCAGACAGACCTTTCCCAGTCAGCACTTTCTCAGTCAGTAACTATCAAATGGAGCCTGAGTCAAACCGGGAAATCTGTACCAACCTAAAATTATGAGGTAAAAATTTCGTTTTAATTCAGCCAAAACATTAAGTATCTTTAAGTCGCTATTCAATATCCGTTAATTAAATATTCAAAAGTACTTTATAAGAATACAATTATCAGAGTACTAACCCAAAATCATCAAAATGCGGAAACATGGGTGGACGTGTTGCGATCAAGCCGAGTCCTTCCTTTTCGAACTGGAAGTACCTGAAACCATAGCCATAAAAAAACCGTAAACACAAAGCTTAGTGTGTTTCCTAAAATACCACATACCATACATGATAATCACATACTGGGCCCCCTCCCTACATTGGACCTTGCCCGACTTCAAGTCCCACCCGGCATCAGGCCCCGCCCAGCATCGAGCCCCGCTCGGTATACAAATCTATCAGTCACCAAGCTCCGCCTGGCATCGGGCCCTGCCCGGTACACATATAATCATACAGCAATGCAATAATCATAAAGACAATAGCATATCATACAGTCATCGAGCCCCGTCCAACATCGGGTTGTGCCTGGTAAGGTCCAAAATATGATCTAAAAGGATAAAGTTTCCAACTTTATCCATTGAGACTACCCCAAAAGGTCCAAAACCCAATCCATAAAGCTTAATAATGCAAGAGCTTAACCAATAAGCACTTAATCCTTAAAGTCCAAAGTCCATCCTTTCCAGAAGTGATTCTAACACTAAACCATCCCAAAGGTTGGTGCTTAATAGACATGTATGCCTAATGTATGTCTTGAAACCATATTAGGTCAAAATGAGGATTTATGACGTAATCTCTATGCATGACATCAAAACTTTATTATACTCCAGATCCAAGACACTACTAGATCACCTTGACTTGAAGATTCATAAATTTGCAAACTTTATCATGTTTAACCATTCTAACAATCAAGAACAAGAATATAATAGGACAAAACTCAATATCTAACAACTTGTTAAGTAAAAAGTCGAGTCTTGGACACTTACAAGGGTTCAAAAGAGTGCCAAGATGAAGAATGGGTACTTTCTTGCTTGATCTTTGCTCCCTTCCTCCTCATTCTCTAGCTTCAAAGAGTACCGAACTAGCTCAAAACTAGTGGAAGGTGATTAGGGTTTGCAGGGAACGATTTGGGGGAATGGAGCTGATGTGTGGGAGGCTATGAGGGGTTAAGGATCTTTAAATAGGGCTCAATCCCTTAAACTTTAGGGTTTTCTCCATCAACTGCCACCACGTCGTGGTACAACACTACCATGCCGTGGTGGCCCATAAAAATCTGCACCCAAAAGCTTATTGTCACGTCGTGGTGAAGCATCACCACATCGTGGCCAAAAAGAACTCATACACAAATCGGAAACAATTTCATATTTGGAATTGAGTGTTACAAATCTCCCCCGGTTGAATTAGATTTCATTCTCGAAATCATTCCTTAATATCCCAGGCACGCCAGAAAGCCTGAGCAACACAACCACAACCCTGATGTAGACTGATCAAGCAACCCCGGGCATAGAACAACCTTCCCAAAGATGCAATCGAACCCAGCCTTAACAGGGCTCCCAAATCCTGACAATGAACAGATCCTTACTCGACTTAAATTAACCCTTGAAGAATAACCATTTCTACTCTACCCGGAATCTAAAATCTTAAACTTATCTGACTCCCCGACAGACAGTCCATACTGAATCGCTACTAATTTCAACTCCACTTTGCATTCCAAACTGATTACCCAACGTCGGATTACTTGTTGTTTCCAATGGAAAACAGAATCACTGACCATTTGTTGTTGTCGAAAACTTTTCACTTAATAAAAGGGATTAGATAATCCTTGGAGTAAGAGAATCATCTTGAAGTTATCAAATCCATGAACATAATGAGCAACATGAGACAATCTAAGAGTCAATCCTTCTAGTCTTGGATAAGTCACATATTCTTTAACTGCCGAACCGATACGCTACCTCTATAATTCCAAAGTCCAAAAACTTGACAAACCTACCCATAGGTAGAACCATTCCAAAACACAATCACAAGGGCTTGTTTTACCATCAAAATTGAAACATCCTTTTACCCTGAACCCTTCAATTGATTCCCTTGGCATATAGATTTCTTAATTCATATCTTATTGAAATAAAGATATTTCACATAAACACTAACGGTTCCCAAAACGAGTCTCAACCAAAAGCTGACTCGGTACATAACTTATAACCCGAGATCCCTGGATCTACACTTTCATTTCACCCAAAATCTTCTGATTCACAACAAACATTTACTAAACTGGGATATAAAAATTCTCAAATCACCGCTGAGACCGCTAGTCTTGCACTTGGTCCATCCATCGGCTTCCTGAGAGTCCAACCGATTAGGATACCCTAGCCTATGCATTGCTCTATGCCACCCACTGGCCACATACTCAACCCACTAAAACCATGATCCAATACCTTGACCCAACCGGTCACTACCAGGTCTTACTCGCACTGCCACCCCCATATGGGCCTCACCTACGGTCTCACCCAGTCTATACCAACAAATGGGCCACGCCCACAGGTCTCAACCAATCGAGAGCTACACATGTCTAACCTCTCCTTCGACCCCAATGGTCCTCCCCCTATAACAAATAAATGCTCTCCAAAAATATTTTCCATCTTGCCCAAGGCACAAACTAATCCTCCGTTATACAAAAGACCATCCCAACGATGGTCTATCTCAATCTGGCGAATATTAAGATCACATCGCAGACTTACAACATTCCCACAACTGATTGATGTCCTGGTGAATGCTACGGCTACCTCGTAGTCTTACAACACTTCCATACGATCTATCAATTCAGTGAATTCTACGGCCACCCCGCAGTCTTACGACACTTCTGCTCCGCCATGGTCACCACCCATGGTCTTACCATTCCTCTACCATGCCGCCCAAAATCATCTTGATTTGAATACTCATCCGACTATAACCCAATCAGGTGTTTGGGTCATGCTTCAAACCCATAGCCTTAATTAGACAAGAGCAGGCAGAAAGGCCTAACACCACCCTCGACTTGGATCCATCCACATACCCATCATGCGTCACTACAGATGTGTAACGAAACCTGAATATCCTTTCCTGTACAATCCTTTAGACCAACGATTATCCCCTACTTGTGCTCAATTGCACCCTTCCAATCCATAGTATTTGAGGGATTTCCAATCCATCCCGCAACCTTGTGATTCAAACTATCGACATCCTCACAAATGCCAACGTTCCATTACTAGCCAATCTCGGTGATTGCACAACTCTTGAAATCCATATGAACATTTCCTGAAACCTCAGCAAATCTGACAACCCCAATAGCTTCCAATACTTATAACACCAATTCCTTAAGTCCCTTATGTTGGTGAAAAACACCATAACCCTTGCTCTGAACTGGAAAATCACTCTAACTCCCCATCCTCAGTAGAATCTATGAATTCTAACCATCTTCAACCCTTATGATAATAAAATCCCCCTGGAACTTCCAAAGACCAAACAAACTCATGTGGCTGCCACCTTCATCTTCTTGTTACCGCTCATTTCCTAGAAAAGATAGCATTTGGACCCAAAGGTCCTGCCACAACGACTTCCACTCCCACCTAAACAAATGCAATTACGCCCGAACTCTGAATTCACTGATGAACTAATCCTGCTAATTCGACTATAGATCTCCCAATCAATACCCCTAAACTGAACCAATCAAAGAACAGGAACGATCACCCAACAACTAAATCCCGCTCTACGAGATACGACCCACTAATGACTCTTTGGCATGCAAAATGGCATTTAACAATTCTTGATGATATAAACCAGGCAAAAACAGAGAACTAACGCGGAGATAATACTTACCCATACCCAACAAGATTTCAAAGCAATATTAATACAGATAATAATCAAGGGGAAAGCAAAAGATAATATACCTATGATACCATCTGATGAAATCCTGACCTCCCCTCCCTGCCGAAGAACCTGCGATGGACCCTAAGCCGCCCCAATCACTACGTGTTGGAGATTCGCCTTGATATGGCCAGGCTGATGACAATGATGGCACAATTCTACCTTCAGGTTGCACTCTTGGCGGAGGTGGCCCGTCCATCCACACCTACCGCATTTAGACTTTCCGTGCAAACGCTCTTGTGCCCCTTCATCCTTCATGAAAACATCATGGCCCCTCTGTAACATCCCAAAATTCAAGGCCAAAATTTCATTTTGAAGTGAGTTATTATAAAAACCAAAAGTATAAGAAAACATCCATAATAACATATCATGCCAAAACCAGTACGTCAATAATTAAAACATGTCACCATAAAATCGCATCATAGTATAATCCCAAAGATCTCCTGCGCGGAAAACATAGTGTGATGTGCTGCGATCGAGCCGACTCCTTTCTTTTGAAGACGAAGTACCTGAAACCAAGACTGAAAACCATAAGCACGAAGCTTAGTGAGTTCCCCAGATACCACATACCATACATAACCATGAGCCATACATAACAAAAATTTCCATAATCAAGTAAGGTGCAATGTGCCAAGCATAGTATTGCTAAGGTGTTATGTGCCAAAAATAGTCTTGCTAAGGTGCTATGTGCCAAACATAGTCTTGCTGTTATGCCACGGGCCATACGTGGTCTTCTTGGTCAAGCCTGGGGTCACTCCCTGGGTCTTATAGATAGGTGCCAAGGGCCACCCCCTGGTCTTCCATGCAAGCATCACAAAGACAACTATACATACTACTCTACTAGACTACTCCGCATATATTGTTCCAGGAGCCACCTCCTGGTCTTTCATACATAATAGCATACAGTGTGCCAGGAGCCACCTCCCGGTCTTTCATACATGTTGCCTAGGGCTAACCCCCGAGTCTTCCTACCCGACATAATAACATATTATGCGCCAGGAGTCGTCTCCTGGTCTTTCATGCATAATGCCTAGGGCTAACCCCGGGTCTTCCTACCATACATACACCAAATGGGCCGACATTGTGGCCGTAGACCCATACAAGTAGTGAGGAGACTCACCTCCCATCGCCGAAAACTCGCTGAACACCTCTGACTACTAACCGACAACTTTTGAACCGCTGACCCTTCGGCTTTCCGAACTGTCAATACCCAAACTAACATTTAGATCTATAATCCAAAAGTCAACACTGGTCAAACTTGGTCAAAGTCAACAGTCAAAGTCAACATCCAATTGACCTGACTCGCCGAGTTGGTCTACCAACTCGTCGAGTCCATACTCCTCAAATCCTAAAACAACCCCAAATCCACTCGTCGATTCTAGCAATAACTCGATGGGTTCTCCTTCAACCACTCAATCGGGACCAACTTCATCCGACTCGCCGAGTTCATCCTTGAACTCGTCGAGTTCATCATCCACATATGAATGTGTCTAGTATGTGATTCACCGAGTTGTATAAACAACTCGTCGAGTCGATCCTCGTAACGAAGGAGAGTGCCTTAGACTGGCCAAGTTCTTCCTTGAACTCATCGAGTACGAGGAACTTCATGACCATTATGGACTCAGGCTGACTAAGTCCCTTTCCAATCCTAACTCATACCCTTAAAAGAAGGGTTTTTGGGGCAAGAACTGGCCTAATTCACCGAGTCCCACAACTAACTCGCCGAGTCCCTTTATCTCCAACACTATCCAGACTATTCCAGTCAAGCTCAAGGCATTCAAGACTCAGATCTGGCCTCCTAGGGTCGGGATATCACACAAACTTGCTACATTTGCACCCTTACATGGCCCTTTTTGCTCAAAAGGCTATAATAACCACTTAATCTTTGCATGGGGAGGTTTGATGGCATAAAGCTCCCACGTTTATGCCTTTACTTCACTAAACACCCTTAGATATGAAAGGATCTAGCTTGGGGACGTCCAAATCCCACAAGACATCCTCCTTGGACCATAAACTCCATAAAAAGGGACATAAAGAGATCTATCAAACTAGAAGTCAAGGAAGGAACTTGATTACCAAAATAAGCAGCAAATGGTGTGAATCTTCTGGATCTACTCCTCCCTCCTTGGATCACCAATCTCCTTCACCTTCCAAGCTCCAAGAATTCTTCAATACTCACAAAATAGCTCACAAGCTCAAAGGAGACTCAAGGGTTTTGCTATGGACGTGAGAGAGTATCCAGGGGGCTGGTGGAAGGCCATAATGTTCCTTAAATAGGGTACAAGTCTCGTAAATAGGGGTTTCCCAAACCTGGCCAACTCGCGCGAGTTAGTCTTCTGACTCGTCGAGTAGGTCACTAAGCCTGCGACCAAATCGCGTCCCAACTCATCGAGTCACCCTCCTCATTTGAGATTCCTTCCCTTTCTAAGCCTTCTGAATTAAGGGTGTTACACCCTCGGGTCTCTAACATAATCCATGGCTTCATCCAACTGCTCAGATCGTCGAGTCAGACCATGAGTCCGCTTCCTCGTCCCCAGTTGCCTATCCGAACCAATCTTCTACTCCTGAGTTACTTCGACCATCCCATCAACTGCCTGAACAGCCAAAATTCGATCCTCGAACCTGGCGACCAATCTATCAGTGACACGAACAATGATATCGGGTAACTCCTCGTGTAAAGCTCGCGAAACCTCTGTGTCAATCCAGTCATGGGATCGATTCTCCTTAAAACATGATGCATAACCCACCTCTGATCCTATATGAAAAAAAAAGCTAGCAGTAGGATCCTCCTTCCCGAAGGATTCTAGAGCCCCATAAGCTTTGAGCTCCAGATAAGCCCCCAACTGTCCCGCTACAATCTCGGTCAGAAAAGCCCCGTGATGATCATCCAAGAGCTCTAAAATCCCCTCCTTGACCAAACCAAAGATCACAGGAACCCTCTCCGAAATACCATGGGTAATCTCTGACGAGATGAACTCCCGCATGAGCTCATCGATCGACCCAGTACCTACACATGAGCCTGAGCCTGAATCTGAACCTGAACCTCATTCCTGAGTGCTCATCACCATTCTAAAAACAACCAAACAAATGATCATAACATATCCAAGAATCCTCATCCCACAGGCTACCAAGATTCTCCATGACTCTACCTGATTCAAGTATGTATCATGTGCTTTTAGTAGCACGGGCCCAATACTAGCTTCAACACCTACCCATACTCTTCTCAAGAATCATCCTGAATCCTATAAATCACCATTTCAACTGATACTCCAAATGCTCGCTAAAAAGCTCAGCTAAATCCATTGAGTACTTCCTAGGATTTCCTAGGTATCCGACCTCACCCTGCCATCAGTTGCTGAAGAACTCCCCATAATATCAGTTACCCACCTCATGAATACAACCACATGCAACAAATCTTAGATAATCCTTCGAGTAAAAGACTCGTCCCTACAACTGTTAGACTCAAATGAGAGTTGCACAATAGGATCAAAAAAGTTCGTCACTCTGAGATTATCCAACCTTTGTCCCATGTGACTTGACATATTCACTTAATAGCTAACTCACATCACTTAACAATTCCACAAAGCACAAAGAAATCAGCATTCGAGCAGTAGCACTTCAATCCATAGAATAACCAAGTACATCCAAACTCACATACTACAACTCATGATAGGAACTTCCATTCTCGCTGCCGATTTTCTTACGCATGCAATTTATACACCATGCAAGATCAAATAGACTATCAAATAAAAGACTCTACCCTAGGACCACAACAAACGAGGAACATGAAATAAGGCCAAATCAATCATTCTAGCGTTATATGATCCTATTCGAGCATACACATAGCAATCCCTTATACCAATACATATTCCTAAACTAGCATCCCATGCTTCATAGGCTACAAGGCATCACATATCATGTCAATCTATCACTGACTGATCAGTACTAGCATGCAAGTCTACAAGCTCATACAATAGGCATGCAAATGCATCTCTCCTAGAAATCTATCATGAAAACACTGAGCATATCCTTAGCCCTAACTAGCATGCGATTCACAGATTCATAAATCAAATCATATCAGTTAACATGTATGGGTATTTTGGGAAAACTTACTTGAGCATGGTCGATTGCATGCATCACACCCCCTTTATCTTTATAAAATCTTCTTAGAAATTTGTTTCCTTTTTACAAAATCTTTTTAAAGACTCGTTTCTTTCAAAAGATTATCAATTCCTCAGTTTGAGTTCATACATACTCGAGAGTGTGCCTGAATCTCTCAAACTAAGGCTTTGATACCAACTTGTAACGACCCAAAATTATGAGGTAAAAATTTCATTTTAATTTAGCCAAAACATTTACTATCTTTAAGTCAACTTTCAATATTCATTAATTAAATATTCAAAAGTACTTTATAAGAATACAATTATCAGAGTACTATCCCAAAATCATCATAATGAGGAAACATGGGTGGACACGTTGCGATCAAGTCGGGCCCTTCCATTTCAAACCGGAAGTACCTGAAACCATAGCCATAAAAACTGTAAGCATAAAGCTTAGTGAGTCCCCCAAAATATCACATACCATACATAATAATCACATACTGGGCCCCTGCTCTACATCAGACCTCACCCGACTCCGAATGCCACCTGCCATCGAGCCCCGCTCAGTATACAGATCTGTTAGTCACCAGGCCCCGCCTGGCTTCGGGCCCTGCCTGGTACACATATAATCATATAAAGATATAATCATACAACAATGCAATAATCAAAAAGGCAATAGCATACCATATAGTCATCGAGCCTATCCCGATAAGCATAAAACACATATTGATAACTGTCATACAATATACTCACCAGGCCCCGGTTGGCATCGGGCCTTGCCCAGTAAGCATACCATCACATAATGCATGTAAGAGTAACACAAACACATAGCATCCCAGTATATAAACTATGGGTCGGCATTGGTGCCGTCGACCCACTAAACACAATGAGGAAACTCACCTCAGAATCTAAAAAAATTACTGAATAGGTCTTGGCTCCGAATATCAACTCCACCCGTCACCTATTCATCAAATGGTGACCAATCCTCTGATACAACTCAAAATGCCTAAAATAGCCCTTATGTCGAACTTGGACAAAGTCAAAAGTCAAAAGTAAAAGTCAACAATCCATGTTGGCTTCAACACACCGTGGTGCCTCTTGGCCAAGCTGTGTTCCACCAGCATCCAAACAGTCTGGAAAATCCCAGCTAACATGTCGTGGTGACTTAGAACCACGTTGTGGTTTCCTGAGTTCCAACAGCCTAATAAATTAAGTTGTTTTCTTCAGTTCCAAGAGATCCAAAGCTTAGATCTAGTCCGAAATATGATCTATAAGGATAAAGTTTCCAACTTTATCCATTGAGACTGCCCAAACCAAATCCATAAAGCTTAATAATGCAAGGTCTTAACCAATAAGCACTTAATACTTAAAGTTTGAAGTCAATCCTTTTCAGAAGTGATTCTAACACCTAAACCATCCCAAAGGTTGGTGCTATATAGACATACATGCCCAATGCATGTCTTGAACCCATATTAGGTTAAAATGAGGATTTATGACCTAATCTCTATGCATGACATCAAAACTTGATTATAGTCCAGATCCAAGACACTACTAGATCACCTTGACCTGAAGATTCATAAAGTTGCAAACTTTATGAGGTTTAACCATCGTAATAATCAAGAACACGAGGCTAATGGGACAAAACTCAATATCTAACAACTTGGTAAGATAAAAATCGAGTCTTGGACACTTACAATGGTCCAAAAGAGTGCCAAGATGAAGATTGGCGACTTTCTTTCTTGATATTTTCTCCCTTCCTCATCCTTCTCTATCTTCGAAGAGTACCAAACTAGCTCAAAAATGGTGGAAGGTGATTAGCGTTTGCAAGGAACGATTTGGAGGAATAGAGGCTGACGTGTGGGAGGCTATGAAGGGTTAAAGATCTTTAAATAAGGCTCAACCCCTTAAACTTTAGGGTTTTATGCATCAGCCACCATCACATTGTCGTACAACACCACCACGCCATGGTGGTCTATAAAAATTCATGGCCCAAAAGCTAATCGCCATGTCGTGGTGAAGCTTCACCTTGATGTGGTTAAAAAGAACTCATACACAAATCAGAAATAATTTCATATTTGGAATTGAGTGTTACAAAATCAACCCATAAAAGGTAATCAAATATCCTATAAAGTTGGTCTACTAACAATTATATATATTCTTACCATAATAATTTTGTATTTAAATGATAATAGCAAATTTATATTGATGAAATGGTCCCAAAGTTATCTAATAATATCTCATTGGACCACGAATATATAAATGCACATATAACTATATTATCACTTTAATGTATGTTATCATAGTATTGGTACCCTTAAACAATCACGTCCACTAATCATAATGGTATAGGATCAAAGCAGTCTTCGTTACAATTTATCCAACTAAACCCATCGATGGTCACATATACATATATACCTAATGACGTAGATTAAACATAATGTGTGGTTTTTAAATCCAATAGAATTCCAACGAGTTCTCCTTTTAGGTTGAAGTGAGATCAAACTTCAAATCAGTGTAACTAATAATGGAATTAACTGAATCCTTAGTTCGTATAGAAAAATATAATTATTCTTAAACAAACCATGAAACGAAAAAAAAATTCCCACTAAAAAAATTTATCACACCCATATGTGTAGTGTGCTCATGAAAGACCTTGGGAGACAATCCCTTCGTGAGCGAATCTGCTATAAGGAGTTTGTGCTTTATAAATATTTACACATTTACAATATTTTGTTAATAACTAGAAACTTGATGTTAATATACTTTGATTTAGTAGAACTTCTATTATTGTTGGAATATAATATTGCTAACTTATTGTAACAACTTTTGTTGTCTTTTGTCATACCCCCAAGCCGGAATGACGGAAACGTTCGGGGGCAGAGGACGTCATGTTTAGTATCACAACACATGCATCATAGTAATCAATGTAACAAACAACCACTGCATTAATATGAAAGTGTTTACAAAGTATGTGGTTCACATAAGATTGACTCCAAAAGTAAATAACAAAACAAGAGATGAAGCTACTATACTCTATCTTCTGAATCCCAGCGCGCGTACCTGTCTACTAGTTTACTGAGAATACAAGTTATTTTGAAAGAGTAGTTCAGCATTTAAGCTTGTGAGTTCATAAGTATTTAAGTGATGAAGTAAGTTGTAAGTTCTTTAGAAAAGTTCGCATGTTCCTCCAGAAAATCCTATATTCTCTGATGTGATGAATGATAAGTAAAAATGACTCTACAATTCCTTCTATGAGTATTAAATGGATACAAGTTATATGCAATTCTGAGTAAACAGACAATCGATTGTGTGAATCTGCCCTAAGCCTACAACCAAACAAGGAACAAGGAATGAGGCGGAAGTCACACAACCCATGGTTTGTTAGATCTTCATTGTATATAACCCTGGTGCATTCATTTGGTACTTACGGAGTTAATTGTAATAGTTCTTTATATTTGATGAAAACATTCTTGAAGAAAATCATTTATTTCCTTTAGTCAAAATGGTAACCACAATAGCTCCTTCTATAATCACTTAGTTAATACAAGCTATATATAATCTAATATCAAACGGACAATTAAATGGGTGAATCTGCCCTAAGCCCACAACCAAACAAGGAACAGGAAGTAAGGCGGAAAGCATACATCCAACTGCCTATCGGATATTAATTATATATAACCCTGATGTATAAACTAAGGTATTATAAAATTAACCACTAAAGGTCCTTTAAGTTATACTGGTTTAATCAAATGAATTAAACCTTTTTTTACTGATATGTTTCTGGTTTAGCCTACTAAATGTTCTATCTGAAAAGTATGTTTTTGTACTACAAAACGATGTATTGAATATATATGTTATGACTTGTCCCATACCTGGTACTCCTTATGATTACTGGTGTATACGATATATATATATATATATTATATATATATATATATATATATATATATATATATATATATATATATATATATATATATCGGATAGATAGTAGACTGGGTGAATCTGCTCTAAGCCCACAACCAAACAAGGAACAGGAAATGAAGCGGAAAGCACACATTCTACTGTCTAACGGACCCGATTAATATATATCCCTAATGTATGCACAAAGGAATAATAAAGTTAGCATTATAGGCCCCCTCGACTGTTCTGTTTGTCTGTTGTAATGATGTATGTTTTCCCAAGTTTAAGACAATTCTTACTAGAAAATAGTTTGCATTACTTTTTATGTGAGTAGATCACTATATGAATGTAATGGGAAAATGAAAGTATTCAATAATGTTGTATAAAGTAACTACTAAAACACTAACTACCTTAAAACCAGTTTGTTGATTAAGGTTAAATGTGATGATGTTATTGATGGGTTTTGGTCATAAGACATCCTATGTGCTCATACAAACCCTAAAGCTCGGATCTAGGTTTCTCTATTGTACATACTTTGAATCAAGACTTGAACCCTAATTCTAGCATATGGAAATCAGAATTCACATGTAAATAGGTTTAAGAACATACCTTGATTGTTATGTAGCAATAACAATCCAATTCCTCCTTGAATTGACCTTGGAAAGCAAAGAGTCACAAGTGTCACTCCTCTAATGGCTTACAAACACCATAAGCAAGTGGAGAAGGTATAAGGAGAGAGGAGGGAGGTTAGAATTCGTATTTGGGACCTCTTGGGAAGGGATACCCGAATTCATGACCCTAGGGGTGTTTATATAGGTGTAGAGATAGGGTTCAGTCATTATCCTTATCTAGTTGATTATCCATTAAGCAACCAATAAGATAATCCTGAATCGTTATCAACGCAGAGTACTAAGGCTTTCCAACCTTAAATTCGTTCACCATACTTATAAGATAATCCTTACCTTATTTTGTAACTATCACATAATTACAATTCAGCCCCTCAAGTTTAATTAATTACATTTGATCACAAAACTAATTCTTAATTAATTATCGACCAATATTAATTAAACAAATATGATTTCTCCTTTAATATATTATTCTTATAACATATTAATAAATCATATTATCCTCTCTCTCTATTTATTTCTCCAATCAAGTTGCTTTGGTGAAGGCAACCCAAAAGGACCATGCACCATCGGGTCAAGTACATACCAAAATAGTTATGGACTTAGACACTAATCCAACAGTCTCCCACTTGGATAAGTCTAATAACTATTCTGCGTATGACTTCGGATCCCGATCTGCAATCGTAGCTTTCCAAAGCCGCTGTCAACTCTGATCATATCAAATACGCGTGTCCTTAGATAAGGGATCATATATTCCTCCATTCTAGATATCATATGAGATATGATTTCAAATCATTCTCTTTGTACTATATCTCGATTCCCGATTTATGACGACTGACTAATTGAACAAATCAAATTAGCCCTAGCCCGGCCGAGCATTTACGTTTGTCATCACTAAACCATCGAGGGGCCCAAAGATATCGCTTTTATCCTACTTTGAATAAAAGGAACGGATAAACTTTGATACAATGCTCGCTTGTACTCACGCACCGAATTACACACAACAATACGTTTTATAACACCAAGTTACTGGTGCGTTTACATATTATCAATGTGCAACCGATTCGCAAGATACAACTCACACATCTCGGTTTCAAGAATATAAGATGTTATCGTCTCACCAATCACTCGTGATACAATCCATGGAGTGATCCAAGTGAGCGTGGGTTTAATCCAATGCTCAAATTCATATTCATAAGCACTCATGAATGTTGCAGCAAACATTCGCTTATGTCTAATGCTCTTTAGACAATCCACACACCAATTCATGACAGTCTTCATTCATATCTACTTCCAACATATGAACGACTGTGGCCCGTTCGAATAATTCGATTATTCTTAATAAACTCAATTATTCTGGAAGTCAAAACATGCAAATGTGAAACACAAGAATAATACTAATCTCATATGGCCTCAAACCTTTGAGCATAAATAAAACACCTTTTATTTATCACCATATTGATTACTCATTATTTGTCGTTTCGGGTAATCAACTTCTTACTTGAATTACAACACTTGTCCCATGCTCCTAGCATGTACACAATGTTTACCTATGGTTCTTACTTTGTGAAATAGATCACATTGAACACATTTCCAATCATTCTCATTTCACAAACCCAAATCCTTTTCATAAGTGAAAGAATATCAAATTCTTGCTACTTATATAATATGCTAGATTCTAACATTTTATGCAATGATCTCTTTTGTAATGTCACTGCACCAAAGTCACAAAGACTTTTGCCAATGATATTACAAAGTCTTCTATCGGAGATTGTTACAAGACAATTCCATAGATGTGATGTCTCTCACTCAAAGTACTTTCTTTGAACATCCTTTTGCATAGAAGTTTCTAATCTAATCATAGATTTCTCAATATTCAATTCCCAATATGGACACACTTGCATATGTTCCATATGACAACTCATTCTTAATAGAATCTTATCTATTCGTAATGATGTCGATACGGTCCATCCAATATGGAAGCATTTCCATATTTTCCAATACTATACTTCCAACTATTCACAAGCGACCAATCCTCGTCGAACTTTGGATTGTCCTTTGATAGTTGTTTAATTGTTTTTAATCAAAACCAATTCTAGTCCCTTTTCCCTCTAAATGCGCTCGACATTTGGAAAATTTTAGAATGGTCAAACATTAAGCATTTGCAATCGATCCTATACCCGAAGCGTATGGGACACGACGCATAATGTTTTATTTGCTATGTTCTCAAAATTCGAATTGTGAAAAGGGATGCCGTAATCATAATCGAAATTTTAAGAACACACTATGTACCTTAGACTAAATTTATTAACATTTCTCAACCTAATCCTTTAGATTTGAAATGAAGCATAATATTCTCTCCCTTAATTATAGCAAAACAACCTTTCAACTCTTACAACTTTGCAAAGCATGACTCTTGTTTTCTATAATTAATATTGCTAACCTTGCAATACTTTCCTTAATAATCATACAATCATAACATTTATGCTCCCACTATCATGATGATTATTATAAAACATAACACTTATGCTCCCACTAGCTTCGACATGTATTCATAAACATCTTAACTTTCAGAAAAACAATGCTTATTGAATTTCTTAAGTTCATGTTTCTAATACTTAGTGCTTTGATAATCTTTTATCAATGTTTCTTGAACTTATACACATCTGCCTTTGATAGTTCATATGTGTGTCTAAACAATTAAGACCAATTGCCAAACCTCACAATTCAAATTATGGAAAGGGATGCCGTAACCATAATTGAATTCGAGAATGCAATTTTACAATCACTATCTTCTTAAAATCTGTCTTAGTGAAAGCATTTCCTCACAATCATTTTCATGAAGGAGGAAATCTTATGACACTTAGATTTAAACAGTGTATTTGTTCCTATCCATGTGAATTTATCAAAACCAAAGTTTATGACAAATTCAAACTCTTATGGATCGAACTTTCTTGATCTCGATTTCTTGCCTTTATGGTAGCACAGCTGCCCACCATGTCTTCCAAGTAGTTAAGCAGCTCACATTTTCCTATCAATGTACCTTTCATTGATTAAGGTGCTTTGCCTTTTATGCGTTCAAAATGAGAACTCATAGAACTCACATGCATAATTAACTCGATTGGATTGGCACAGAATCAAAATAATGTCAACACGATAGGTTGTAAACCTCAACTCGTGTGCTAGTGATGATCGATAAGGTTTATTTGATTTGTCCTTGAAACCTTTCAAGACCATTAAGACTCCCACTGACTCCTTGACATATAAGATTCTCTTGTCAAAAACCATTTCTTGACAAACAAATATTCAAGAGTTAGTGTAGCTTTTATCAAAACTCTTCATAAATTGGTCCTAGTTGGTCTTTGTCTTATCTAAGACATCACAACTTACCACATTTAATGAATGTTTTAAACCTTCTTAATACTTTTCACTCATTGTCACAATCTTAACTTTAAGACTTGTTTTGGAACGAAGTATGATTGACTTATTGATTTAACCATTTCTTCAATTCTTGATTCCTCTTCTTAGACATACAATTGTACTAAGACTCACTTAGAGGATCAATTGAGATATGGTTCTTAATCATTAAGACATATCATAAAGCATAAAAGCTACTCTCCCTTCTTCTTAGAATGGAGAAACTTTTATCTTTCTGCCTACTTGATTCTTCTTATTCGTTCTGCTATTGATCTAAACCCTTTAATCAATTCAGAATTACACTTAATCTTGTAAGTATAATCATATTTACTAAACCTTTAGTAAATCATGACGAATATCATTGTTACTCTTATGGTGGTCTTGATCAACACGCAACATTGTGTGCTCGATCTCTTAGTCCTTCACTTGACACTTTGTCAATGAATTAGTCTAATTTCCAAATATGAAATTTCTCATTCATCGTGCAACCAAGTTGCATGATTCCAAATTTCTGTCCAATTAAAACTTGGGCGATGAGAAACTCTCCCTATTTGGTAAATTCTCGACTTTTACATAAACAACATAACTAAGAATCATATCCATTCGTTGTAGAAATATTCAAACATCAATTTTCATAACGATTTCATTGCAAGGAAATAAACAAATAAATAAATGAGTCAAACAAAATTTATTTTATTTATAAAAGCAGCGGAAAAAATTTGTCCTTACAATGCAAAATCCATTGAAAACTATGTATAAAAGAAAATTTCTAACAACTCTATCATAACTTTCTAAGCTCAAAATCTAATCTTCAAGTCCATGCAATCGAGATCCATCTCTTGTGATTAGATTCATCTTGCTCTCTTATCAAGCTTCCTTTCTTTTCACCGACCCTACAAATCACTCAAATGTAATCTTATTACATCATGTATTAAGAATCAATGAGTAGGAACTTAATGGAGTTAGATAGTGGATTTTTACCTAAAGCGCAGTCATACCTTTGACTCTCCCATCTCTTATATCTCTTAGGTAATTAGGGCAACTTCGTCTCCAATGCCCCTTCTCTTGGCAATAAAAGCAAATTGACTCTTTTGGAACAACACATGGAACTACTTCAGACATTGCCTTTCTCTTATGATCAAACTTTTCGATCATTGCATGTCTTTCATTGCCATTGTCTATATCCATAGAGGTCTTGAAGGCAGATTCACCAATCAACTTTGCTTTTCTATTGCGCCAAACCATTGCTGATTCGGCAGCAATAAGCATATAGGTGAGATCTATAAGGGTCACGTTGTGGTTCGTCATATAGTACTCTCTTACGAACTCACTATATGAGTTGGGAAGTGACTGAAGAACCCAATCAACTGCCATCTCTTCACTAACAACGGATCCCATTATTCTTAGTCTATCAATGCGCGACTTCATCCCTAGGACGTGTGCACACACCGACTTTCCTTCTTTATGTTTACTTGCCAAAAGGGCTTGAGTGATATTGAACCTTTCAATTTTACAATCTTGTGGGTTAGGGAGAATAATTGGAGGAGGAGGAGGAAGTGAAGCATGATTTCTTGTTCCTTGATCGAATCGTGGAATATCATCTTCATGTGGAATGCTTGTTCCACGGGATTTGGGAAGACCATAGTTGTCGAACTTTGACATCTACAAAACGGGAGAAAAACGAATTCAAGTTAGTTGATTGATTGAGTCCTTGGTAAATCACCCAAATGAAGTTCCAAGGCTAGGACCCAACACAATATTCTACAACTCGGGAGAGGGATGCCGTAACCCAAATTGCAGAACATTTGAAGGTAAGTGAATGACGATTCACTAATTTCCACCATGAAAAACGAAAAAATTTAAGTTTTAAATCTATGAAAACTCCTAGATCCTTTGAGATACATTGAACTTTCAATGGCATGTTTATATCTCGATATGCCCCTCTTGTTTGTGACTGGGATGCCGAGGATCACAAAGCGGGTGTGAATAACCATGCAAACTACATGGTGCCCTCACATGTTACGGTCACCTATTCGATGTGCCGGTAAACCACACACGCTCCACCGAATTATGACAAACATTGAGTCACCCTTTGCTACCTTTGCTTAGACCCATTTAGTGTGCCGGTTAACCACACACGCTCCACTAACGTCTTCGCAAGGGCACAAAGTGTAATTTCATGGAATTGCATCAATTCACTTTTGCCTAAGTAACTAAGATTGGGAATTTTATGAAAACATTTAGTTACTTTAGTAATTCATTATACTTATAATGGAAGGTTTCGTCCTATCCTACCCGTTCGGCTAACGACCCTCCACTAGTCAAGAGTGCGGTGGGTAAGAGTGGATACCCATTCAATCGCCATTTTATAGGCAATTTCCTTAAACACCCCTTATAGACCAGCTTCGTGAATGAGGCCTACTAACGGTAAGACTGACCTTTAGTCATACATATATATAATGTTAGACTTTTAATGTTATATATAGTATAGGGTGTATTTTATACTTTCAAAATACTAGGTGGTTAACTTTAACAATTACACTTTTAATTCTATTAAATGGTTAACCTAAACTTTTATGGATTTATTAAACCTCTTTTAATTATACACCTTAATTAATTAATAAGACCATAAGGGTGTGATTTGAACTTTTTCAAAACAATACAAGGGTTTTAGAATTTAACATTTCTAATTAAACTTTTAATCAACCTTTAAATTCCAAAACTTGAGGGCAAGTTTTGAAACATTTCAAACCAAAGGGTTTAGAATTTAAATATGCATCAAAATTAAACTATTTAATCAAAATTTAAATTCCAAAACTTGAGGGCAAGTTTTGAAGCCTTTTTCAAAACATTAGGGTTTCAACTATTTTAAATTTCAAAACGACAAAACTTTTTGGGTTCAAATTTAAACTATAAAACCTAAAGGGCCAAATATGAAACTTTTCACAACAACAAGGATCAAATAACAAATAATTCAAATTAACATTTAATCACATAATTATCCATATTTGATGATTTCTTGCAAAATAATTTATCAATTTACTTAAAATAATTAATCAATTATCTTATAAGGAAACAATTATCCTATTAATTGATAAATATCTTCAATTAGATTAAAATTATAGTCAAATATATCATATAATCAGATTAATATTAATCTAACATGATAAGGTAATTATCTCAATGCAAAAACAGCAAGAAATCCCGAGATAACCACTGTCTGACGCACCGACTCGCCGAGTCACCCTCTGGAACTCGCCGAGTAAGGCTGACTCGCCGAGTCCAAGAGTGACTCGCCGAGTCAGGTCGAACAGTGAGGCCAAAACACGATTTTCAGTTACATCAAGCATCAATACAATAGAAACCAATCATGGCTCTGATACCACTGATGGGTTTTGGTCATAAGACATCCTATGTGCTCATACAAACCCTAAAGCTTGGATCTAGGTTTCTCTATTGTACATACTTTGAATCCAAGACTTTGAACCCTAATTCTAACATATGGAAATCAGAATTCACATGTAAATAGGTTTAAAAACATACCTTGATTGTTATGTAGTAATAACAATCCAATTCCTCCTTGAATTGACCTTGGAAAGCAAAGAGTCACAAGTGTCACTCCTCTAATGGCTTACAAACACCATAAGCAAGTGGAGAAGGTATAAGGAGAGAGGAGGGAGGTTAGAATTCGTATTTGGGACCTCTTGGGAAGGGATACCCGAATTCATAACCCTAGGGGTGTTTATATAGGTGTAGAGATAGGGTTTCAGTCATTATCCTTATCTAGTTGATTATCCATTAAGCAACCAATAAGATAATCCTTGAATCCTTATCATACTCGAATTCTAAGGCTTTCCAACCTTAAATTCGTTCACCATACTTATAAGATAATCCTTACCTTATTTTGTAACTATCACATAATTACAATTCAGCCCCTCAAGTTTAATTAATTACATTTGATCACAAAACTAATTCTTAATTAATTATCGACCAATATTAATTAAACAAATATGATTTCTCCTTTAATATATTATTCTTATAACATATTAATAAATCATATTATCCTCTCTCTCTATTTATTTCTCCAATCAAGTTGCTTTGGTGAAGGCAACCCAAAAGGACCATGCACCATCGGGTCAAGTACATACCAAAATAGTTATGGACTTAGACACTAATCCAACAGTTTTAAGTGTCAGATCTGGATACTCAGATTACATGGTGTTTGATTAGGGTTTAGGGTTTAAAGTTTATTACACTTGTATTAAACTTGTATTCTATATCTCGTTTTAAGTGTTTGATTAGGGTTTTAGGCCCAAATCTTTAGGGTTTAGATTAGGTCTCTTATGTATCTCTATTTATATGATGTTTAACCTTATTATTTATCATTAATCAAACAATCTATTATCTTATATAGTATCAGAGCTTTAAATTGAAATCTTACTGCTGACCATAACCCGCTACCGTCGCCCTCCACTTACGACAACATTCTCCCATAGTCATCGGAGGTGTCTTCATTATGCTTCATATTTCCTTCGTTTTTTTCTCATGCTAAATAATAAAACAATCTCCGACACCGAACTAGAGCTCTTATCTCGGCTTCTTCAACTGCCTCATTTGCTTATATCTCCTCATCAGATGGCTCCTACCTTTATGCTTTCTGTCTTCTCCTCAAATTGCCTCTTATTCAAATCTATTTTCCGGGTCAGTTGGAATAGGCTCCGTCCGGCACACGAACTCTCTTTCTGCTTCCATCTCAAAGACACGCATATATGTCAAGGCCATTTCCAAGGGTGGAGGGAGTTGTTCCTTCCCAACTCATTCAACACATTGTCACGTCAGTCTTTCTTTATTTTATCTTTTACTTCTTTCCTAACCTACATACATTGGAAACTTTATCTTTTTGAATCCACTTAACCCTATTACTACATCATTTGTTTATTTGAATAAATTAGAAAATATAAATTAAAAAAAGTTATACAGAGTTACAAACCTATCTTCCCCGATCCACTTGGCAAAAAATGCTTTTATACAAAGTTAAAACAGACTTACGTTATTAAAAAAAATATATTAACCGATAAACGCAAATACAAAAGTTAAAGTTGGCAGGTGGAGAATAAATTCTCCTTTATTTCTACCTTTATTTCTCTTTCTCTCTGTACATGTTTCCATTTGTCAATATTGAATTTAGTCAAAAGTCATTCACTGGTTGTTGAAGCCGATTTAATATAATAAACACTTGAACGTGCTGAACCCGCTCAGCAAGGTAAGGTTAACCGGCATTACTGTTGGTGCCGCCTTTTCCCCCTTTGTAAAAACCTCAACGATACCCTCCTCCCTAACGCAAATTCCATAGGAGGATTGGTAAATTTTGGTTTGATTTTTTATTAAGCACATATTTTATAAACTATATTATGAAATTCACATTTTATAAATTCAAATATTATAAGATATTTCCTAAAATACAGATTTTATCTGATGTTAAAATAAGATTCAATGAAAAATATTTTATAAAATACAGGTATCCTAAAAATAAGATTTTATTAAATGTTTTATAAAATTTAGATTTTACACTATCAACAATTCAACTTTGTTTTTGCACCAAAATGGTGTAATCTCAATTTCATCTCAAACGCTAGTTACCGTTTTTTTAGACCATAAAATATACTCCCTACTATATTGTGTCTATTTCGACGATTATTTTGATTCTGACGATTAGTTTTTGGACGAAAGTTAGTTCCGTTTCTACAGCCGTCAAATTGTTATTTTCGATTTGTTTGTAGTTAACATAAAGTAAAACCTATATTGACTATAAAAACAACTTATGTGAATGCTTTCAAAGAACGGTAATTATAATATATCCTTATTTTATATAAACTAATAACAAATTAAAAAAAATCATGCATATTACTTTTATTTTGTTTTACCAAGTTTTTTCTAGTCCAATTTTGGTCTAGCGGTATTTTTTGTTCTTGTTTTTCGCTCAAATTCATGTTTTTTTTTCGATTCGGTTATAGTTTTTTTTTTCGTTCAATTTTATGAATTATGATGTTCATGCTTTCATTTAAGTTTATTCTGTTCTTTTATATTAGTTAAATTAGGTGTGAGACCCATGTATTAAATGAGTTTATTTAAAAAAAAATATATAAAATTTTAACAATTTGAAAATTTTGCTTTTATAAGAAAAATAAGAAAAATATTGAATTATTAAAATTAATGAGGCTTTAATTTATTAAATACATTACATATATAAACTCTTTCTAATAAATACCTTACATATATATTCATTTACATATTAAATGTTGAATTTTAATTTAATAAAATGAAAAATACAATAAAATGACAAGTGGAAAATAGAAAATTTAAAAATTCTAGAAAATGTTATGTGTCTAAATGAAGGAGAAGATGACAAGTGTCAAAAAAACCTTCATTTATTATAATAGATTCTATAAAACTCAACTGATCAATCAAGACATCTGATTTTATGTACCATTATTCTATTGTCATAGTAAATCAAACTAAAATTAAACATTTCACTTATGAAATTTTTATAAATATCTTGATTAATTCTTATAATTCATTATTTTTTAAATAATAAAAATCAAGATATATAAAAATATTTTTCAAAACTTTAACTTTTGAATTGAACATATAAGTATACATGATATTTAACTTAATTTTATTGATAGATTTATAATTATTATCAACTTTTTATAAAATAAATAGAAAGTAAGTAAATAATAAATCATATAACTTAAAATAACCTACAACACAAATACACAAAATTTAAAATATTTTTCTTAACGTAAGACCTATCTAAAAACAATTTCAAAACCATCAAATATTTTTTTTTGATTGATCTCTTAACGGTGGATGGTTCATTCTTTTTTCTGGGTGATCCGGAATATTTTAGTAGCGGTCTCGATATTTTGTAACCAATCTTTTGCTCTTTACGAATGCTTTTGTTTATTAAGTTTTGCGAAAGGGTGGGGTTGTCATTAACCAACGGAATATTATTCATTTTTAGCAATCAAATAAACTTTGTTCGTGTTTATTTATAGCTTTTAAATTATATTGTTTTATACGCATGTCGTTCTAGTATAAACTACAAATTTATTCAAGAAAATAAAACTTTATATTTGGTTTAGTTCATATAATTTTCAAAGCTTTATTTCTAGAATTTTGTTTTTATTTTTTTTTTAATATTTCTATCAAATGTCTTACTGAAATTCAACATTTATGGTTTTCACTCGATGTCTAGCATTCTGATATAAATTTCAACGAACATTTCAAAATAATAAACATCACATAAATTCGAAAGTCTTAATTTTAATTTAACGTGGACACCACATAACAAGAACACATTAATGCAACTAGGGATGAACAAAAGAACCGAACCGGCCCGAACCGGACCCGACCCGGGAACCGGCTTCGGCCAAAATCAAGAACCGGACCGGCCCAACGGTTCCCGGTTCCAACTGGTTCTTGTCGTGTCTTCAAATGTTGGAACCGGTCCTTGAAAAATAGCATCATACGGTTCCGGTTTTTGCCGGTTCTACCGATTTTGTCGGTTCTACCGGTTCTGGTTATGTCGGTTCCGGTTCCTACCGGTTCCCGGTTCCAAAAATCCACAAAAATAACGTCTCGGTCCCGGCCCGACCTGTTCCATCGGGTTCCGGTTACGGTACCGGTTCCGGCCGGTTCCCCGGTCCATATGCTCATCCCTAAATGCAACTCTGTTTTTTGTTTAAGATGCTTATGAATTAAACTTCAAAATGCATTAACAAAATACCATTACGATGGTAAATTACAAACATCATTACCAAATTAAAAGAAAAGTTAAACACTTATCTTTCACTAATAAAAAATAACAAGAAGCTTTCACTTTTATTTTCTGATGCTAACTGTAAGTCTATAACAAAAAACATTATCTTGGTCAACAAAACATACAAAAATCAATAATCCTAACGTATCTCTAAACTACTTTTTTCTTTGATTCTTATTTTAATTTTGTTAGAGATATCCTAATTGAGATGGAGAAAGTTTACGTTCAAGTCCTTGACATCACCATGGTGAGCCTTTATTTGCTCTCACCATCATAACAACATGAAGTGTTTTAACCAGTATAAAACAAAGTAGGCTAAATAGGGTATATATCTGTAGGAAAAAAAGTTCCAAAATCAAGTTGGCTCTTAATAGTATAAGGTATGAATATTTACTTTCTAATCCTGAACTCCACTTCCCTGAATGTCAAGATGTCAAGAAAATATCCTGCAAATAATAAGAAATGTCATATAAAAGCTACAAAAAAGTCATAATAATATTAAAAAAATAGAAAAATTGTTTACCAATACAACTGCAAGAATCATAATTTTCTTAATAATATCCATTTTACACATGCATAAAGATTGACTAATATGACCACAATTCCAGTCGGAAAGAAGAAACAATGACTAAAAACATATCATTATAATGTGATTATAAGAAGCATTGGCCAAACCCTGCTGGCATAAAAAACAACCAAAGCATTTACTTCTGTTTTTAAGTGCACAAATTTAGACATAAAAACATTTAACAGCTTAAACAACTTTACTGAAACAACTTTACACCATCCATCAAGATATATGAATGTCAATAAAAAAAACCTCACTTTAACAATTAGTCATATCAAATTACAGGACGTGGAAATAGATAGGATAAAAGGACAATCCACAAAGATCTATTGAGAAATAAATACATAAGAAAAATGAAAATATAAGCTACAAATTGATTAACAAATGAAAAAAAAAAAAAAAAACTACTTTTGGTGCAGATTACGTTTAACAAAATTGCAATATATGCACAAGATTTACAAAAAATATTTGATTAGGGCCCATAAGAACCATAAATGGCTCAAAATGACCTCACGACAACAACTAAGTTAAATGTGTGTGGGAATAACCTGAGACACACATCCTGGCCATCAAATTTTTTGAAGTAAAAAACCAATTTGTGAAGAGTAAATAATACCAAGTTATGCTTCAACCTGATAAATCAACATCTGGTACTAATTTTGGGAAAATTTCAACTGAAACATACCAATTTTCGTTGCTCATGTTATACATGTTGCATAATATGCTCTAAAGATCAATAAAAGTAGGAAACCAAAGGCATTTGGTGATAAAGAAAGTATACAAGATCGTCATTTGTTTTTTCTTGTTCATCGACTGCATCATCAACAATGAAGTCAACCATTTCATCTTCTTCCTCTTCAAGATGATCCTCTTCTACAATGTCCTCAATGTGTAGACCTAAGGATCATGAGCAAGTTACAGTTACCACACAAGAAATGTTCCAGGTAATGATTATGAAAATCTGTTCGGAAAATGAAAAAAATACCCTAATCAATCCCAAATGAAAGATGTCTGAGTTTCTTCTATGCACTTCACTCAACCTTTACACATCTATTATATTCCTCCACATCATAAAATCCCGATTTCTCTTCGTCAAAATGAACCCATACTTTGTTTAGACTCTTAAACTTCTTACTCTCCTAAAAAATTCACATGGAAATTTTTTTTATAAATAGAGAGAAAGAAAAACAACTCTTAAAGGAACGGCATGAATTATGAAGTGAAGATAGGAAACTGACAACTTTTGTAGAAAGCCAGCAATGTTGTTATCTTAAAGGAGCTTGTAGCCTTCTTCATTAAGCCCATTCATTTACTAAGATAAGATAAAAAAAAATGATTTTACCTCTTCTTTTTTTTCTTCGTCTAAAGCCAAAATAAGGTTTGTTTAGTGGTTATGTTTGCCCAATGAAGTTAAAAATCAAGAATTATAGACGAACTCCCTTGGATATATATAGTTAATCAAAGAAAACCATGGGTATATACACCAAATGGAAGTAACAAATGCTGATTCCAAAAACAACAAAACATACGGATCCATAAGTAAGAAAAAAAATACAATTTGAGGAATTTTAGAATTTGGAATAGAAATATAAAAACATAAATTTGGAATAGAAAGATACAAATAGTGTCTAAATCAGCAATAGCTTTACCAAATGCTTGGAAAAAGAATAAATTGGAAAAATGGTAATTTTAGAGCTAAGGAAGCCAAAAGATCTGTTCAAAAAAAGAAAGAGAATTATATATTATTTATGTGTGTAAGATGGGTGTGTCACGAGTTGAATGTGTTTCTTTATGCTTAAGAGCAGACCGTATGAGCATTGTGGCGTGCTCGTTGTGCTGAGGTGGCACCATCAACGGCGGCGTGACAGGAGAGAACACCACCCCCCCCCCCCCCCCTTCTTATTGCATCTTGTTGTGGTGCTTCTTGTTTTCTCCATGACAAGAAGAAACGAGCTTTTCTATTGGCTGTCAAATTATCTCTCTCTATCTCTCTCCTCTTAACATGGTGTTATAACACCATGAACACCACCCTTTCTTATTGTTGCTTCTTGTTATAACACCACCACAACGGACCCATACCTAATGGTCTAATATATGGTATCGTGTGTTTTAGTAGTGGTAAAATACTAAAATTTAAGCATTAATTTGATTGGTTGATTTTTATTCATATGGATTAATATTTTGGATCATTCAAATTAGTTCCAATGGTCTATAATAAAACTTCTTATTTTTAAGACTTTAGTCTTAAAAATTAATGGGACCCAAAAAAAAAAATATATATATATATATATATATATATATATATATATATATATATATATATATATATATATATATATATATATGTAAAAGCATTCTTCAACTTAGTGCCTTTTTTTAAAATTTATGTACATCTTTTTTGTTCTAATAACCTTATAAAAATATTATTGTTAATTAAAGCCAAACAAAAATTTGTTGTGGTTTGTTTAAATAAAAAAACTATATTTATAACATAGTTACATATAAATATTATACATGCATTGAAGAAAAACAATATCAAACTTGCGAATGTTGTTTATTTGAGAAATATCCCAAACTGTCGAAATCGAAGCGTGTCGAAACGTTGACTATAAATAGTAACTTTTGACTTTGACAACTGTCCATTTTCTCTATTCTTTTGAATCATTCTTACGAACATAACCTGCTTCGATCATTCCCAATTCTGTCAAAATTCTAACAAATGATTTTTCTTCCAAAGGATTTGTAAAGATATCAGCAAACTGATAAGTTGTCTTTACAAAATGTACTTCAATATTGTCATCTTCTACATGATCTTTTATGAAATGATAACGAAGAGCAATATGCTTGGTTTTCGAATGTTGTACTGAATTATGACAAATATGTATAGCACTTTGTGAATCACAATACAATGTAATCTTTTTCATATTATTTGCATAATCACGTAATTGACTCTGGATCCATATGATTTGCGAAGTGCAAGCAACATACTCTGCTTCTGCAGTAGAAATTGCAACACAAGTTTGCTTTTTCGATTGCCAACTTACAAGCTTTTTGTCTAACAATTGACATCCTCCACTTGTACTCTTTCGATCAAGATTACATCCTCCCAGATCTGCATTTGAAAATGCTTGAACAAAAAATCCTGATTTAGAAGGATACCACAATCCTAACGAAATGGATACTTTAAGATATCAAAATATATTTTTCACAGCAATCAGATGTGTTTCTCTTGGATTTGCCTGATATCTAGCACAATTACAAACAAAAAATATAATATCAGGTCGGCTTGTAGTTAGATAAAGTAAGGAACCAATCATGCTTCGGTATAAAGTGAGATCAACAGCTTGTTTGTCTAACTAAGGAGTTAACCGTGTTCCAACTGCCATTGGTACTCTTAGCTTCTTGCTATTTGTCATACCAAATTTTTCAAGCAAATTCTTGGTATATTTTTCTTAATTGATGAAAATGCCTTCTCCTCTTTGTTAAATATTTAAATCCAAAAAATTGTTTATTTTGCCCATCAAACTCATTTCAAACTGGCTTTTCATAAAACTTTCAAATTTACTAGACATAATAGGGTCAGTAGAGCTAAAAATAATGTAACATCCCAAAAATACGGGCCAAAATTTTCATTTTAAAACATATACTTAGCAAAGCATTAGAAATAAAACGTTCACCGATCATATCATTTCATAAAATATATTGCATGTCTGGAAAAACATTTTATAAAACAAAATAATGTCAGAGTACAAAATCCCAGAATGTCTCTTGGTGTGGAAATCAAAAGAGTGTGTGCGATGCGCCGCTACCGGGCCAACTCATTCCCCTTGACAGAAGAGGTACCTGAAACAACAACTGAAAACCGTAAGCACGAAGCTTAGTGAGTTCCCGCACTGTACCACATACCATATAATCACACAGCATAAACAGTGCCAGACAATTCTAGGGTGCCCGACCTACCCGGTACGGCCATTCTGGGGTGCCGACCTACCCATGCGGCCATTCTGGGGTGTCGTCCTGCCCGTGTCAAGCCATTCTAGGGTGCTGACTACCCATGTCAAGCCGTTCTGGGGTGCTGACTACCCTTCGGTCCTAACGACCGAACCTCGGGGACTGCTCCCCTCCTACTACCTCTAACACATATAACAGATCATACTAGCATATAAAAATATCATCACATACTGTCAGACATTGCTGGGGTGTCTGACCTACCCTTCGGTCCTAACGACCGAACTCTTCTACTATCACATATCATGCCATCATATAATGTAACAGGTAGTAGCAAACCTAGATGATGTCACAAAGACAATCATCTAACATACATCTCCTACTGGTGGGTCGACATTGTGGCCGTAGACCCACCGCTACTAGAAGGTAACTCCCCTCAAAGTAGCTGCTGATCTACGTGGGAGCTGACTGTCTTCTGCTGTTGCTGCCCCGAAAATCCTCCGGCTATAATTCCCACAAAACACTTAGTCAAACACTGCTAGATGTGCTTAGGGTAAAATGACCCTTTTACCCTTAACCAGGTCAAAGTCCAAGTCAAAGTCAAATTCCAGTTGACCCGACTCGCCGAGTTGGCTCTCCAACTCGTCGAATCCCTAATCATTCGATTGACCATAATCCCGTCTCTACTCGTCGAGTTAGGCATTGACTCGACGAGTTTTCCTTCTAAACCGAAGTCCAATAGTCCTTCATCTTACTCGCCGGGTTGTATGAACAACTCGTCGAGTTCATCTTCATCCGAAGAACATTCTATGCTGCGACTTGCCGAGTTATATGAACAACTCGCCGAGTCTGTTCTTGAGGCAAGAAGATTGCCTTGAACTCGCCGAGCTCCTTCATGGGTGAGTATGGCTTCCGACTCACTGAGTCACACCCCATGACTCACTACTCCACTCAGCAACCACGAAAAGGGGGAAAACTCGGGGACTCGCGACTTGACTCACCGAGTCCGATGAATGACTCACCGAGTCGTTCACATGCAAATACAATATACTCGATTTTGCTTGAATCCAGCTTATGTCATACATAGATCTAGGTTTCTAGGGCTTGATTAACACGTAAAGTTTCTAACTTTACGTGTAAATAAACATCAATGAAGGTTTAAGGGCTCAAAATGCACTAAAAGAGTAGATCTAGGGCTTTCATGCAATATGGCTCCATAAAGGCAGTGGATCCAAGCTCCTAGAGCTCAATCATGCCTAGATCTAGAGGCTAAACAACTTATTACAAACCCTAAGACACAAAAAAAGCTTGGGGAAAGGCTCAAGATGGACTTTCATGGAGCTATAAGGGACTATAAGCATGAAAATAGAGGGAAACCGAGTTATACCTCATGGAAATCACTGAAGTAACACCAAGATGCCTGGCCTCCTTCTTCTCTTCTTGATCTACTCTCCTTTCCTCTCAAAGTTTTCAAGAAAACACACCAAAATGCTTTAATCTCACAAGGAACAAGGCTTGGACGAAGTGGAGAGCTCTGGGGGTGAAGGGGGCGAGCTTGGGGGCGGATAAGAGGGTTTAAATAGGGTGCAAGCCCTTGAAATTTAGGGTTTCATCAGACAGCGGGGACTTGCCGAGTCCAAAATATGGACTCGCCGAGTCGCCAACTTAAACGCGTTGCATATCCTGTCTCTACTCGGCGAGTCGGGCCTACAACTCGCCGAGTCCAAGGCTAAAAAGACAAAACACTTAGATAAATTTTTACATACCAGGAACTAGGTGCTACAAATCTCCCCCACTTATTTTAGACTTCGTCCTCGAAGTTTGCTGCTGGATCCTGAAACAGCTTGGGGTAATGCTCCATCATTTCTTCTTCCGGCTCCCAAGTCCACTCTGAACCCTTTCTGTGCTGCCATTGCAACTTCACTAATTCCACCTTCTTGTTCCTCAGATCCTTCGACTTCCGGTCGAGGATTGCGACTAGGCGCTCAATGTAATTCAGGTTGTCATCAACCTGAATATCCTCTAACGGCACCACTGCTGAATCATCTACTAGGCATTTTCGCAGCTAATAGACATGGAAGGTGCTGTGAATCTGACTGAGCTCGGCTGGCAGATCCAGCCTATATGCTACCTTGCCCACCCAGGCTACAACCCTGAACAGACCAATGTATCTCGGGCCCAATTTTCCCCGCTTCCTGAATCGAATGACGTCTTTCCAAGGTGACACTTTCAGGAGAACCATATCCCCGACTTGGAATTCCAAGTCTGAACGACGCTTGTCGGCATAACTTTTCTGCCGACTTTGTGCAGTCTGAAGCCTGCTCTGAACCTGTTGGATCCTCTCGGTAGTCTTGAGCACCACTTCAAGGCTCCCCATGACCCTCTG